>NW_017306283.1:1769034-1784960 GCF_000935625.1 Nanorana parkeri
AAGGGATCAGAAGATAGGAATTCCTTACCCCTCCTGCCCCTCTACTCCCTGCTGCCCCCAGCATATTCGGCCCTGCTTGCACCCATCATATTGCTAGGCAGATGCTGTTCGCATTACACTAATGCCACTAGATTGCTTCTCAGTACCATCTAATCAGGAGTGTCCACACACCTTGCATGCCTCTGTCCAGCATCCCTCTCAGCTCGCTGACATAACTGCTTGCCAGGAGTTGGGTGGGATGTCAGCCAGAGCATCACAGTTTGCTAAGAGCTCTTTGCAGCCTAGTACACTTTGGCCAGAAAGGGGGAGGCAGCTGTGCCTCCATGTGACCCAATGAGATGCTGCTTGAGGCAACCATCTCAGGCTGCCTCATTATAGGGATGACCCAGCAACTCCCTTCAGGAGCCCCCTCCCTTCACATCAGTGGCCTCTCATTTTACATCACAAGCACCCCTTCACATCAGAAGCCCACCCTTCACATCAGGAGTCCTTTTCACATCAGAGTCTCCCTTTACATTAGAGACCCCCTTTCAGATCAGAGTTCTCCCTTTACATCAGAAGCCTGCCTGCACCATAGAAAGCATAGAAAGGCATGTCACTGTGTGAAAAATTCAAAGCACCCCTGAGGAAGCCACACACCCTGGTTAGGAAAGGCTGACCTAACCCCGTCTTTTCCCTATAGCTAAATGAATACACTATTGATACTGAAAGCATTCTGCACTGGATTTGAAAACCTTGCATCACAATCAGTGTTGATATATCATACAAGATTTTTCAAACCAAGCTCAGAATCATCTTTAATTGTCCCAAAAAAAACCCATAAACTATTTGAATTTTACCTAAACCCAATAACAAAAATACAATAGATTGCAGCTTATCAGTCCTTAGATGTAATGGCTGCATTAGCTTTCTCTTTTCAGGCTTACTTTGATTCATTTTCACCTGCTGATCCTGCCAGTAACACACCTGCTGTCCCATCTCCATTTTTTATGGAGGGGGTGTTCTTTAGTTCACAGAGGACAACTAGGAAAGCAGATAACATTAAGTGTTCAGATGAGTGCAGAGAAAGTTACAAGTTTATTGGATTTCTGGCAGGATCATCAAGTATTTCTCTGTTCTCAGCTTGAAAAACTGTTGCAGCCATCACATCTAAGGACTGCTAAGCTGCAATATATTCAGCTCCTGTCACTTGGTTAAGATATACTGTAAAGTCCAGTCATTGTTCAAATATCAATCAGGTTGAAAGGCAGGACTATTGCTAAAATTTTTTTTTCTAAAAATGTCTATTTACAGAGTTACAATCTACCATTGAGCTAGTTGTCCCGGGAATCTAACATAAGCAAACCTACGGAGCTGTCCCTGGTGCTGAAATAATTTAGGACACTCTGTTATAAGATTACTACTCATGCCATTCACTCCGTTACAGCAGTCAGATATCACCTGAAGGTCTCCAACTACTGTGGCCAGGGCCGGGTTTACTCTCTCTGCTGCCCCAAGGCCAGGTTCCTCAATGCACACCCCTACCCGCCAACCCCCCCCCATGGAGAATAGCAGACCTACAAGCTGCATATAAGTGATCGCCGAGATCACTTGCCCAAAGCAGTGCTAAATGTAGAAAACAACTACCTGCCCAGCACCCGGAACTGCATGTCCTGGGCATCGGGAGATAGGAATTCCACATCCCTGCTGCCCCTCTACTCCCTGGTTGGCCTTGTGGGGAATCCAGCCCTGTCTGTGGCACTAAAAGTCCCAGCATGCCCTGCCCAGATTCATCTGGGAGGTTATGCTGGGTTCTGAAAACATCTCTAGGGCCGCATTTTTTTTTCTCACCTTTGCACCAGTAATTACAGTAATTCTTTTAACGGTACGGTAGATCGCTGGTTTGCAAAACAGCATCTGGGGAGCAAAGCCCTGAAGATCGCCTACAAACAATTAGCAATTGCATCATCATGTGCTCTGTGCCTACATACTGGTGACTAACATTAAAAATATTGTATTCCAGTAACTGTATGGGGTCAGTAGTTGTAATGATGGAATTCAGACGTTTAATCTTTATTTTATTTCACTTGATTTTTTTATTGTACTGTGTGTTGTATTGCATGGAAGTCCCAGGGGTCGGGATAAGAGTTGAGGGGGAGAGCAGAGCGGGGTGCTCTATGTACGTCCTGTGTACTTCCGTGATGTTTTTGGGACATATGTAGCATGTGGTTAAACGAAACTTTTATTGAGGGCTTATAGATCTATTGCAATAACATTAGAGTGGCTGCCATTACTAATTATCTTCTAAAAAGTAGGCTGCTGCGTATTTTGCACTAGGGATGCACCGACACCGTTTTTTCAGATATTTTTTTCTTGGTACTTGCCTATACCATTTACCGGTGCCATGTCCCCAGATTATCAGGAAGTCGGGCGGCGGATCATGACCCGTCACCCGGCCTCATGATTGCCTGTGAAAACGGTGTTCTTGAGTAAGAACACCGGGTTCACATGCCGAGACTGCCTGGCTTGCTGACCAATCAGGAGGCTGGGACGCGAGTCATGACGTGCTGCCTGGGTTCCTGGTTGGTTAGAAAGCCAGGCTGCTTACCAACAAGTGAAGCTGGCTTCTAGGCAATCAGGAAGCAGGGTGCGGCATGTCATGACCCCCCTCCCATCTTCCTGATTGGCTAGGAAGCCGGCTTCACTTGTTCCTAGGCAGACTGGCTTCCTGACCAATCAGGAAGCTGGGAGGCGGGTCATTACGTGCTGTCCGGCTTCCTGATTGGTTAGGAAGCCAGACTGCCTAGCAACAAGTGAAGCCGGCTTCCTAGCCAATCAGGGAGGCGGGTCCATGCTCCCCCAGCACTTGTGGTCAAAGGAAGATCTCCCTCTGACCCAAAATTCCATTATCACCCAAACTCACCCAAATACTTGTTATCGGCACCGATTTGATACTAGTATCGGTATCAGTGCATCCCTAATTTTAATCCATCACTGGGTATATAATGCAGGGATCTTGAGGTGCACATAACTGCAGTAGCTCCCGTACCTTGCTGCTACGCCTGAATGCCAGGCCGTCCTCTCAGGCAAAGCTCCAGCACTTCCTAATAGTGTCCAAAGCATGCCTACTCCCTTCCACGTTCCACGCACTCCTATTGGCCCATATGGTGGGATGATTTTTAGATGTCTACGCATTGTATCTGACAGATACTTTTTTCTCCAATGACAAATTCTAAATATAACTGCGCAGTCCAATAGGCACCAGACTTAAGGTGCCCATACACTTTACAATCCTTGCAAGACTTTTGTCTTGCGAGGGTTGTAAAGTACTTAAAAAAAGCATACGTTTGCAGTCACCCCTCTGAGGGGCGGGCTTGCGATGACTGCAATGAGGGGCGGGCTTCCGATGACTGCAAACGGGCAAACGATTCCCGGCGGGTTTTCCAGCCTGCTTGTTCGACGGAAGACGATTCTCATACGATCGCTGGATTTCCCGCGATTCTTGTACGAGAATCGTGCAGTGTATGGGCACCTTTAGTCCCACTGCTCTGAGGAATCTGTACCTGGTCAATAACACCAGATCCCCTTCTTTACGATACAAGTCTGTGCAAGAATACTTGTGTTGAGGGGTGTGGCTGTTACTTAGTTATGTCAGCACAGAGCACTGCAGTCTGAGGGCAGGAAGCAGCATTTTCACTGAGATAAAGCAATTTCCAAGCAATAATCAGTCAAAAATCATAACATGCGAGGATACAGCACTATGAAGAGGGAAAAATGTGTGAGGCTTCAGTTAGGCTTTACGCTAATAGTAAATCTCTATAAAATAAGATACATTTCTTCCTTCATTCCTTGCTATATCAATCCCTTTCTCCTTTCTTCTCTTTCTTTCTTACATCCTTTTTCCCTTCTTTCCAACCACTCTCATATCTATCTATCGTTCTTTCTTTCTTCCTTCCTTTTCTTAGTCCTTTCTTTTTTTTTTCTTTCTTTCCTTTTCTTTCTTTCTTTCCTTCTTTTTTATCTCCTTTCATTTTCTTTTCTTTTTTTCCCTTCTTTTTTCTATTTCCTTCCTTCTGTTCTTTCCTTCCCTTCCTTCCTCCCTCACCCCCCTCTCCCCTTGATTTACATGACCAGAACGAGGAGCAAGGTACAAAGAAATGCGGTAACCCTTAGCAACCAATCAGTATTCACTTTACTGTCGCTAGACCAGCACAAGACCTCTGACCTCTCACTAACAGTCAGCAGTATAAAATCACAATATTTAAGTAAAGAAAAATATGGCTTTTTCTCTGGGGATATATAACTGCTATTCATGTATGTCGGCCCTAACAATGAATTTCTCTTATTTGCTCCCTTTTGTTTGTTTTCATGAATATACCATTTAAAGTGTTTTCTTATATTTGTTTAATAAGTGTAAACAAAAAAACTTCATGTTGATCCTGCCAGAAATCAAGGGCTCGGTCACACTATAGGGAATGCATTAGCATGTGCATAACACACATCTGCTGGCATGCAATTTTACATGATGTAACGTTGTATAACATGCGTTGTAGTGCATTATTATATCTTTGTCCTCATTTGACTCCTTTGCTTTTACCACTGCACATAGAAACCTGTCCTTTTTTTCCAGCTCACAGCTAAGTGGCCCCATAAAAAGGCTGTTTGGCTTGTATTTTGTTGGGCAACGTAGCCCAACACTGGTAGTGTGAAGGGGCCATGAAGTCGTTTAGATCTCCTTTAAACTCTATGACCTAAAGCCTAGATCACATGATCACAGGCTGCAAGGGGCATCATAGTTGTCACATGTCATGAAAGGCTGTTGACAGGGCCGGATTTCTCGCAAGGCCACCAAGGCCCGGTCTCAGGGCAGCAGGGAGTAGAGGGGCAGTAGAGTGGATATCCAATGGGCCAACACCCGGGTGGGTAGTTTTTTTCTACATTTAGCCCTCCTTCGGACAAGCAGGACTAAATGTGGAGCAGGAAAGCCACTGCTTGTTTGGTACAAGTGAGTTTGGCGATGTCCCCGAGATCCCTTGTATGCAAGCATGCAGGTCAAAAAGTAAAAAATAATAAGATAAATAAAGATTTAAAATAGTTTTAAAAAATTACAAATTTGAAAAAAAAGTGATAAAAAGTAGAAAAAAATTTAAAAAAATTAAATTGAACCCTGCCACCATCTGGTTGTCATTCTCCATTAAGGGGGGTATGGTGGGGAGGGGGGCGCATTGAGGAACCTGGCGTTGGGGCAGCAGAGAGAGTAAATCCAGCCCTGGCTGTAGAGCAGGGGCAGGGCAACCTCGGCGCTCCAACTGTCATCATTCCTTTGCTTCTGGAAGCCATGACTGTGGCTGTCAGAGTCTTGCAGTGCTGCATGGGATTTGTAGTTTCACCACAGCTGGATGGCTGAGGTTGCCTACCCCTGCTGTAGATTTTTACAGAGAGTAGATCTGTTGTGGCATAACACGGCATTTAAGGCATATCAGCTCTGGCTGCCCCTATAGACATACATACGATATCATTATAGTTTACACATAAAAACAAGTTATTGAACCATTACCACACGCAGACACAATGATATGATAACTAATAGAAGATAATGTATTTGCATATACAGTGTCTCTTTAAAACATTGAAATGATTATCCGTCCTCTTGAGCATTTGTTTCTAATTTCATGCTAAGTGATACATATTCTGAAGGGAGGAAAACACATGTGTACAGATGGCAGATCTATCATTATTTCCAGGTAACGCATTATAATAACTAGCAGGATAACAGCAATGAGGAATAATTACACTGCATTTCACGGCGTCATTGTGTTGTTGAGTGGCACCAACCGAAATCAAAACCAGCGATTGAAAATGTCATATTATGCAACGAAAACATCATTTACATGTTACGTTTTATGTATTGCAGTATTCGCAAATGAGGGATGAAGTGTTCAAGTCCAACCTGGTCTGTGCATTCATGGTTCTAATCTTTATCACCGCAATCCAAAGCTTGCTTCCGTCTTCAAGGTAAATGCCATCTTTCATATATTTTGGATTTGTTCTGTTTCATTGTGAAGAGCAAAAGGCCAGCATAAGGATACGGACTTGTCTCCGGTATTGGTGTGGTCTCCCTGTAGCTGATCTTTTCCCCATAACTGAATTAACCATTTATTGTTCTGGACTCTTTGTGTGGAGGTGGCCATCTTGTTAGAGGCAGGGCTTTGCTTCCTCATGTCAGAGCTTCCAGCAAGGAGAACAATGAGCAGCATAATAATGATATCACCAAATCTCACTCCAGATCTCCTGAGACTAGCAGTCAGAGGCAGCAGTGCCTGAGATCTCACACTGCAGTTATACAGCTATGGGGCTACAGTACAGGAGTGCCCAGGCACCCTCACCTACCAGGAAGTGCAATGTTATTTTAAAGGAGGAACAAAACAGGAAGACAAAAGGTACATTTCTCTTCCGTTCATTTAAGGACACAGTGAATATCTCCAGATCTAGGTACCTTGATTCCCCTTGCTCCCCTGTGTTGTGCATACAGTGGTGCTTGGTGCTGCTCACTGTCATGGGGCTGCCCCTAGGCTGTGCTTTTGTTTTTCGTGCCTAGTCTCCTACTCCTGAAGGTGGCGCTCTAAACCCAGTAGTCAGATGTTTGTCCTTAAGGGCTGGTTCACACCACAAAGGCTGTGTTCCTGAGCGTTCGGCCTCTGGAACGCAAGCCGGCCAGCTCCCTGCGTTCAGGGGTGTGGCGGTACATTAAAGTCAGTCACACCGCAGCCACGCCCCTAGCCCGCAGTGCGATCGCCCACACCCGGAACGGCAGAGGCCAAACGCACTGGAACGGGGGCTTTGTGGTGTGAGCCGGCCCTAAATAAAAGCTGAGAAAAGCATTTTATGGTGAGTACAAAAAAAGATCCTTTATTTTCAGGGTACTGCTTAGGCAATGTTAAAGCAGATTCCGGGGAAAACTATTGCTAACCCTTGCAGTGGGGCTACCCCCGCACTGCAAAGGGTTAACTGCACGTTTTGGTCTAGGGAGGAAAATAACAACCTTATACTCACCCGATCTTTGGAGATGGCCATCTGTGACAGTGCTTTCCTCTCATACGCTGCAGCAATGGAATGTCCATTGGTGTCCTCACATTCTATACACTGTGTACGGGACGTTAGACCACTGCAGTGGAGGGGGGCAAGAGGCTCCAGGGACCGGTCTAAGACCCAGCAAGCTCCAAGGATCAGATGAATATGCTGTAACTTTTTTATTTTCCTCCCTACACATAAACGAGCAGTTAACCCCTTGCAGTGTGGAGGTAGCCCCACTGCAAGGGTTAATATTAATTTTCCCCTGGAGTTCTTCTTTAACATTTATAAATGTTCCCTATATCAGAGCACTCACTTTCGGGATAACTATTAGAAGCCTATTCCGGAAGATAGAAGCCTGACTGTGCTTCCATTCGTATTCCTATACACCCACGGAGATCACAAACAGGTGCTGAGTAGGAATGAGCAGAGCCATTTTAGCGAAATTGATGTTGCTGTGAAATTACCATTGTTGATGTCGGCAAATATCACAGAAGTGGAAACTCTAAATTTGGGTAATTTGGGCTGCATCGTCAAAAATGTTATTTTGAACAGTTTTCTTTATGCCGTATTTAGGGTAAATATGTTTCTTTATTTGAGGTGCCTGAAAAATGCTCACATGTTTTCCACATGATTTGCTCCTCCTTGTAACAAGCTTTCCATTGGCTAAAAAAAACTGCTCATGCCCCCCACACAAAAGAAACGCTTAGGACTTCCGCTTTATCATTGGCCTCTTATATGTGTAAATAGTATCAAGGCCGCGTTGTAATTATTCTAACGTGCGGGCGGAGATCTCTACCCCCATCATCCGCCTTCACACCTAATGATAAATAAGTTAGCGAACACAAATCTTGATTAAAGCGAGTGTTGGGAAGCAGCTGCGATGCTGCGCGAGTATGAAATCATGTGTCTTGATCTTATTTGGACGATCGTGTCCCCGTAATGGGAACTTAATGCGATGAGTCGGTTCACGCTTGCTGAAAACTCATGGGAGTGGTTGTTTCGTTACGTTTTCCAAAGGTTGACATCTGGGAAAATAACTATGGAACATGTTTCTCGGTATTTGCGCTGTTGAAGAGATACAATCACGTTCTGATTTAAATGAACATCATTTTTTTTTTTTCTTCGACAGCATGACTCAGTTAAGTCTAAAGATAATCATAGGTATAAGACAGAAGTTGGAAAATCCAGGCATTGCGCAATCATTGTGGAGCTCAGTGGTGGCAGGATCATGACCTTGCCAAGGGTTTAGGCTTACAATATGCCCTGCCATTCATTTACTATTGAGTCAGACAGTCATGGGGTTCTCTTAGAGTAACCCTCCACCTACTGATACCTTTGCCATACCCAACCCCCACCCACGCTCCTATATTTAAAATCATTCTTAGTATGGATGATTTGACCTTCTCCCCTTCCTTCCAGGATGCAGTGGTTGGCAACCTGAGAAGACCAACTCTGTAACATAGTGGGGTAGGAAGTTATTAAAGTGTGTCTAACCCAAAGAGCACGTTCAAAATCGTCTAGCCCTTTCTTTCCCAGCCTGACTTTCCCTGGTCCACCCCTTACATTCACTGGATGTCAGATCTTTTAATTATGGAGCCTCAGCATTACATGTGGACATTATCTAGACATGCAATTGCAGTTTGCATAGGAATGCCCACTTCTCCAGACTGACACCCACCCAGCAAGGCACATTTCTGGGGGGTTTTCAGTCATGGAGGGTCAGCCTCCCAAGTGGGCATTACCTATGGTGGTCTTCATGCAATTGCATTCTGCCAAGGAATGCCCACTTCTCCAGACTGACACCCACCCAGCAAGGCACATTTCTGTGGGGTTTTCAGTCATGGATGTTCAGCATCCCAAGTGGGCATTACCTAGGGCGGTCTTCATGCAATTGCATTCTGCCAAGGAATGCCCACTTCTCCAGACTGACACCCACCCAGCAAGGCACATTTCTGTGGGGTTTTCAGTCATGGATGTTCAGCATCCCAAGTGGGCATTACCTAGGGCGGTCTTCATGCAATTGCATTCTGCCAAGGAATGCCCACTTCTACAGACTGACACCCACCCATCATGGCATTTTTGAAATTCCTACAACTCCTCCCTAGAAACGGCCTCCACTTACATTAGGACTGAGTACTGAGGCTGTGATGTTTTCCGGAAGCTTTGAACAGCCCCCTGCCGGCCACTAACACCAGCCATGATCTGCCTGCATTGCATAGGGAAGCAAAGAGACTCAGTGATGATGTCACAGGGTCTAAAATAATGTATGTAATGAAAATGGAAAGCTTTTATTTAAACATTTTATTAGCATGTTGATAGGAAGGGGGAGTGGGCAAGCCAATTACACTTCAGCATTAACAAACGAAAAGGGAGCATTTACATACACTTCAACCCTGTAGAGGATCCATCATGGAGCTTACATCAGGTTAGGACTCCTGGCTATGACGGTGGAACAGAGCGGCAGGGAAAAATGGCAGAGGTGAAGAGGTGAATATGGGGGGGGGTGTTCTTGTGACTTGGGGACAAAATGTTAGATTTTATATCCATTTCAAGAAAATAATGCAAGAGAGAAAAAAGAAATAGAGCAACTTTTTAGCAATGCTCCAACATTGTTTCTGAGATACATAATTGTGTCTTTTTACATGCTCATGTTTTCCATCCCTACTAATCTTAAACTCACTGCAGCAGTCATCCTCCTTACATCTTAGATCTAGAATCCATTGACAGGAGCCAGAGACAGAGCCGTGTTTTTCCAAGCAGCGGAGGCAGCACAAAGGAGCTCTTCTGCGGAGATGTACTTAGCAAAATTGCTCTTGTGACACACTTGCTATTTGCAAACAAAAAAATAGATAGCGCTGAATGGAGCATTTTCTCCCCTCTTAAAGCTTTCCAAATTAGACACCGGGAGCATTTGAGAAATATTTAAGGTGGAGTAGTTTTCATGCAACCAGCATGAGGTTATGTTATGAGGATAGACATAACGCATTCTTGACTGCTGTGCTTTAAAGTGAACCTGTGACCAGGCTATGGTATTTACATATATAATATATATATATATCATATATGTGTATATTCAAAGCCATAAATAAATATATTCAAAGCCTTAACTTTAAAACAAGCTGTCACTGACATCTGTAGCTGTAGGCACTATGGAGCAATTCAGTATTAAATTTCAGCAACAGCACTGAAGATGTTCTAATAGTTTTATCATCAACTCATTTCACTCTGACCTTTCCCTCCCAGCAGTGCCTCTGCTTTCCCATTCAGTGAATGGACAGCTCTCCTCTCCTTGTTTCCCAATGGCAGTGTTAACTCACCAAATCTGACTCAGCAGCTCAGGTCACCCAGTACCCCATCCCAGCAGTGATTTAGTAGCTCAGCCCTCCTCTTAGCAATAGCTCAGCTCATCCAGTACCCCCTTCCTATTAGTGATTTAGCAGCTCCCACTGCCTTACATTTCAGCAATTACTTAAAAACTCTGCTCACTCAGTACGGTCCCCCTCCCCCATCAGAGATTGAGCAGCCTTCCACCTGTATAATCTCTGCTGAAAATGCAGGAGCACTGGCAGAGTGAGCTGCACTACTGAGTCACTACTGGGAGGAAGGAGCAGTAAGAACTGAGCTGCTTTTTGGCACTAATAGAGCACTTATGTGTCAGAAGGCAAATCCGTTGCCATTGGATATCGGTAAAGGAGCATTGTAGGTCAGGTTCCCACAAACTCTTACTATGAGGGGAAGGGGAAACCGATTTCCTTAGAGTATCAATAAGCAGAGCAAGTAGATATCAAATGGGAAGTTGGAGACGTGTCATTGAAAATAGATTCAAAGGGAGTAAGGGGGCGAGAAAAAAAATCCTTATGAGGGTGAGAGAAGATGTAAGATCTAATGTGGAGGCAGAAACACCAAGGGATGTGAGTTTATATTTGGAGATGACCAATCCAAGAGAGAGAAAGTCTCTCACCACAAGTGCAGGAGAGGAACAGGAGAAGAATGAGGGGGAGAGACTTTGTGGAAAGTCAAAATTATCTCGAATAGGAGTAAGAGGGCAAAAAGGTGAAGTAGGAGTGTTAGTTTTAGAGATGATTCATATATGTGACAGGTCTTCTTTACAACTAGAACAGAAACCAAGGAAAGGCAGATGACGCAATTAAGAGGGTCGCTCATCGGAGGTCAGTTAAGAAATATGTATACGCTTTATGCTGATTGCTGGTACCATGAGGATGGGGACCGGCACTACAATGGACAAGATCAGTGCCTACCTTTCATTCTGTCCTTTGTACCATCAGAAATGATGAATCCAATAATATAAGAGCTTGCTCTTGACTTTTATGTATATAATGCCGTGATGGTTTACATCTCAACGCATTTCGCACAGGAGGGGACAAAACCCAGACACGATGGCCGCCAAAACCCCCACTACTCCGATATCTTACAATAGTGGTCCTGTAAACCCCCGCTTAGAGACATGTGCCTCCCTCTTGAGAAGGCTTTCATAGAGAAGCATGCCGAAATGTAGACCAGATGTACATGGTCCTTCTTTGTGCTCGAATGGTAAATCGACACGCACATGGAGCAAGCCATATGAGATGCAAAAGATAAAAGGGTGGAGGAGGTCAACACCAATATGGATTGCGCACAAAAAGAAAATGTCTACGGCACTGATTGATTCTGCAGGCGGTGATGCAACTAAAGTTTTATATGAACACCTCACTCCTGAGGAAGCTTTTACAGTAAAACGTGTCGAGATGTACACCAGCACGCCATCATATACATGTATACAGTCAAGAGCAAGCTCTTATATTAGTGACTTCATTTTTGAGACGAGGATAAAGCAAATTCCTATCAAATGCCATTGTCTTCTCTTCGGTTTACAGGAGGTGTTTCGGTTGTATGCAGGAGGATTGTTTTTATTGATGTGGACATTGTTTTCCAGTGTATAAATAAATGGGGATGTTTTAGAGTCTATATATATACATATAGACTCTCAGGGTTATTCACAGAAGGGTGAAGGGTTTGGAGATGGCAGGAGACGTGAACAATCTAGGACAACATAGCCCAACTGGAAAGTGAGCTTATTTCAAGACTTTTTCCAAATCAGCTATGTTGTCCTAGATTGTTCACTTATCCTGCCTTCTCCAAACCCTTCACCCTTTTGTGAATAACCCTGTATGTTTTATGGGCTACTGGTAAAACCCCACTTCACTCTAATTCTGGATTTTGTATCAATATCAGGGGTGCGGTACCTGTACCTATCAGGGGTGCTGTACCTGTACCCAGGGCCTTAACTACAGATCATGGGGTCCCATAGAAAAAATTTGATGGGGCTCCCCCTGATGACCTCTCTCTGAGCTTTGAGTAACGATGGCAAATTCTCAACGACTACTTTTGTGCATCTGAAGTCGTCTCCACACTGTAGACTTTAACACCAACCCTTAATGATACATTACTGAATCATCATCACATGTTCTGTACAAATTGCCTCAACAACCTAATGGGGCCCCTTTCCACCCCCCAGGCCCCATAGCAGCCATGAACAACAGTTGCCTCCTCTGTTTTCTTGCCATGCCCTGAATATCTTCTTTTTCTTTTTGTAGGATGATGCCGATGGTGATTCAGTTTTCGATTCTGATCATGTTGCACTCGGCGCTGGTCCTGATAACGACCGCGGAGGATTATAAATGTCTTCCCCTGGTGCTCCGGAAAACCTGCTGCTGGATTAATGAGACGTACTTGGCGAGGAATGTCATCATCTTCGCATCCATTTTGATTAATTTCCTCGGAGCCGTAATCAATATCGTAAGTCATTTCACCGCGGGAATGCCTGAGATTGTGGGTGGCGGGAGCGAGAGGGAGGAAGAGAACACAGAATTCTCTCTATGACAATAATTAGAGATGAATGTTCACAAAGAGCCATATACATTACAGTGACAACCCCAGGCATATCGCTTTCCTTCGGTTTTATGTTCATGCGAGTCTCATTAAATCATTTTTCAGATTCTTTGCCTGAAATCGACCTTTATATGGAGCTGTGTTTGAAAGCTGACATTAGGCTTGAAGTGGGAGTGGCTTCTCTTACGGGCAGGAACAAGAACTTCGTATCGTATATCTAGATCTAAAAATAAGGGAGCTTTTTTTGCTATTGGCGTCTCATTGGGAGATTTTAGTTCACTTCCTGTTTCAGAGACATAAGAGGAAGTGAGCCGAAATCTGTCCAAAGCGAAGGGAAAGCTCCTTTAATTGTTGGAAGATTTCCCCTCTGTTCCTGTTCTGATGACAAGAATATTTGAAATAATATATATTTATCACATTTTTTTTAATTTCGGTTTTGAAATTTTCATTTCTGTGCACCTCTAATATATATTATACAGTATATATCCTTTATCCTAAACATGGCCTTATTTTCAGCCAATGACCAAAGCACCCATGTAATGCATATAACACAATTTCATTTGCAGTGTATTCATGCAGATTCTGCCTCTTGGTGTGTTTTTGTTTTTTGTTCTTTCCCTAATTTCGTGCTTTGCAAATTCCCAATCTGCATAAATGACTTTGCGGGAAGGGAAAAAAATAAAAGTTTTGAGGAAAACAAGATTAAGTGCCAGCACTCCGTTCCACCTAATGAAACTTCTGCAATTTCCTTTAAATAAGATCTGGGATTTTTTTTTTTTTATCACAAAGAAGCCAAATTATGTTGGCTCTTTTTACTCAGAAAACAAATTTGCAGCCGGGAATGAAATCTGGGCAGCTGCTGTAAATATATGCGGCACAGCTTGCCTACATCAGTATAACGCAGAGAGGTATTGAAGAGCAGAGCGTTCATACCAGGATAATCAGGGCAGAGGGGATCGGTAGGAGCAATTATATGTTAATTTTAAAGGAGAACTATGAGGTGAGTGCTTTTCACTCACCTCATAGTTCTAGCCGATGTATACTGTGGCGTCTCAGTATACCGCGAGCAGTAGCTTTAACTTATCAGGGGTAGAAGACTTGGGCACTCCAGCTGTGATGACACTGCAAGTCCCATCATGCCTCTGGGAATCAAGCCTGTTGCTGTCAGGGTCTTTCCATGCTTCATGGGAATGCTGAGGCTACCTACCGCTGGAGTAGGCCATCGCTGACAATACCACTTGTCTGGCTCTCATACTGGCCCTCTTTCTTCAATAGCTTGAACCACTGACCTAAAACAAGTATACAGATAAGGACTTCTGATGTTCCCCTCTACAGTCTCTATCCTGAACTGCTATGTACTGTTCTAGGTTAGTGCACAATATTGAACAGGAACATACACAAAATTAGCATTTTCAGAATGAGGTCACCATGGTAGCCCCTGTGTTTCTTCTTTTTCAACAGGTTTACTTTAAAATGTAGTTGTGACCTGGCAATAGACAGTCAAGTGTATACATAATATTGAGAAGCAGTAAATGAACTGTAAAACAAGCCCTGACTGATCTCTGTAGTTGCAGGCACAGTGGTGCAATTCATCCTCAAAGTTCACTCTAGATGTGCTGCAGTTGTTTACATAATTCTCTCAGTTCCTACTGTTCCTCCCTCCCAGCAGTGACTGAGCAGCTCGACTTCCCCTGTCAGGAGTGCGATGTTGCCTACCCCTGCTCTTATTGTTCTACTCATACCCTTCACAAAAACTCACCCAACTCTTTATTCTCCATAGAGTATACTGAGCCATACAACAGCTGTGTATGACCGTATTAGCTATATTAAAATCCCAAGCAACCCTTTCTGTCAGATTACCGCACACCTTCCCTTCTCCTCATCACCATTATGTAAGGGGGAGGTGTTCTGTAGTACAAAATAAAGAACTGGGCAGGGCTGACAACCCTGATTGAGATTGCAGTGTTGCAGAGGCAGCGTTGTCAACTCAAATAGGAACTTGGAACCTTACTGGATTTTTCTGTACTTGCATTGTTTTTAAAGAGACAAACCATGGGGAAATGTACATGTATTGCAGAGATGTGCTGAATATGTTTGATTTGATTTGATTCCCTGACACACTGCTTAATGCTTGTTGTAAGGGAGGGAATATTGGACTGAAAGGGAAATGCTTTGAGTAATGAAGCCAAATGTATTTAAATAAAGAATTTGACACTAGGTCACCACAACAGGCAATTTACTTCTTCTGGAGTAGGTCAGCAGAGGCAGTCCCTATGTTGCTCAATTGACTTTTTTACTTTGGAGAGATACAATGAGCTTGGCTGTTACAATTGTCACAGCTGAGGGTCCCATCCAGCACTGGAAGCTTTCATTGCCCAACTTTCAGGATCAATGCTAGTTCCAAGGCTGGCGTGTGACTGTGCATGATGTAACACAGCTTTGCTGTATCCCAAAATTGGCACCCCGTGCTAGCCTTGGCATTAACGGCCCCCAGTGCTGGATGGGAGCCTCTGCCGTGTACAGAACACTGTCCTTGCAGCATTTCTCTCTTTCTATCTATCCATTCTCTCTCTCTCTCTCTCTCTCTCTCTCCATATTTATGATATATACAATATTTGTTTTACAATTAAGCATTTAATACATGAAAAATGATTCCCAGAGCACAAATTGAAGTTGTCTCCTTTCTGACAAGCTGTCTCTCATTTCAATCTCAGACATATTTTGTTATAAAAATATATTTCTTTAGGTCTTATGAGTATAAATAAATAAAGAAGATATGTATAACAACACTCTGTATTGCCTATAAGGAGAATTTGCAAAATAGAAGCCACTTATGGAAGCAGCTATGGGTCAACCCATGCACCAAGTCTGACTACCCTACTCTGTCACTCATTGGCACTGCCAGTGATGAGCAGGCCCCAGTGAAGGATTTCAGCTGTCCCACTCTGTACACACATACGCTGCCCCTGCTTTGAAACTTTCTT
>NW_017306283.1:1784989-1803944 GCF_000935625.1 Nanorana parkeri
GAGTGTAACCCAATAGCAGGGAACAGCACCAAGTCCAGGATAAAAGGTACAAATAGGAGATTCCAAAATTCGTCATCAGAGTACAATCCAGGACAAGGCAGGCAGCAAGTATCATAACGGGAAGTCAAGCCAGAGGTCGATAAACAGGAAATCCACATAGTGGGAAAGGGAGGCAGGAACAGGAAGTAACGCTTCGTAACTGCACTGGGTATGTCAAAATAACTCAGCAACAAGTGCTGGCTCTGGCTGGAATTTAAACCCGACAGGGACCAGAAACGTCCCCTTTGTCAGGGCAACGAGGAAGCTAGAGACCCCTGGGAACCCATGGGACGGCGAGGAGAAGAGGGTTTGAGAGAAAGGCCCTCCCTTGCTGATGACCAGCACCTGAAGTGACTAATTGGTCATGGCAACCGCAAGCGTGCACCCGCAACCCAGCCGCCGCTGGGCACCGAATCACCCCAGGAAGAACCCTACAATCTACGCTGTGCCCCCCAGCACCCAGGTAACGGGGCACTCCTGGCCCCATGACACTTTCAGGAGATCTTTCACAGCAGAGCAGAGCTACAATAATGGCACTTTACCATGTAGCCCGCCTTAGCTGGGTCATGTGAACTCTGAGATCACGTGATCAAGCTCAGGGGTTGCATGGGTCAACCCCTGAGCTTCGCCTCACTCAACACACATTAAAAGGTATATCCACCTGAAATTAATGATTGACGTATCAGCTTTAGAGTAGGTGAAGTCTGGCGGGCTGAGTCACTCACTGGCTTCTGATTTCTCCTGGAATTTTTAAAGGTGAGACATCACAAGCATAGTTTCTCATTCTATTACAGTCCAACATTGCGTTTTGGGTGTTCCCATCTATCTTTGCATATTCCCATTAAATTGTCTATAATAAAAATAAATAAATAATCCAGCAGGCAGAGTGGATATAGCATAATCGGGAACTTAGCACAGAGATCTCAATAGTACAGTTCCCGAGAGATTGAAGACACCTTTAACTAGTAAGCCAATGTCACACTACCCATCCTATTGCTGGAGGGAACCCGCCAGTGGCAACGTGTAGATAGAACACTCATCTGCTTGTATGTATTGCTCACTCGCCAGCTGGAGCAGCTAGGTGTTGCTTCCTCCCTGCCGAAAATGCTGCAAAATGTACAGTTGTATCAAGTTTATTCAACCCCCATTGTAAATTTTGCTAGCAAATCTGATTTGCAACGGGGTTGCAAGGGACATGACGCTTTCCTACCAGCCAGGGAGCAAAACATGTAAGCAGCTGAGCCTTCACCTCTGTATTGTGTCCTCCATGACAATCATTGCCACTGGTAGATTCCCAATAGTGGCAGGATGGTGGGCTATCAGCCTTAGGTGGACTGGCCCTCTAAAAATAAGTGCTAGTGCGGGAGGAACTAGAGGCTGATTCCCCAGAACTGGGACCAGACGGATCTGTGATTGCTGTGACCCCTATCTCTATGCCCAACATTCATTGCACCAGCCATTCTTACAAACAGGCATATACGAGTTGCATTTCTGTGTAGGGCCTACAGTCAATATTCAAGCCACATGTCGAACTCATTCATCCTCTATCCTCTTATTTATAATCTTGTTTCCTATTCCTGCTACTCTTCTTTCATCTTGTATTTTATTACTACTTTACAACATTGCTGCATCACATTGTAAATCGAATGAGCCTCTGACTTGACAGATATTAGGGGGAAATATTAGGTTAGGTTCCAAGTGCTTTTCTCAATTTGATTTTTCTCGAGTTCTTTCCAAGAAAATAAATCCATGTATATTGCTTTGGGATAAGGTTATAGACTGCTGGGTGCAGTGGCTTTATCACAAGGGTTACTGTACAGACAAAGGTAACCGATCTATCACTAGTAATACCATCAGGTCTTCCATAGGTGCGCATTGCTGGATTATTATTATATCAATGTCCCTATTTTTTTCTTAGCTGAACAGGATTTTTGAATAGCTAACGTAGCTGTAGCCTAAGGTGGCAGGACGCCACACGAAAGCCAAACATCATGTTGCTAACTTTCATTAACTCTACCCTGTGTATAATAAAAGGTTCCAGACTGCAGACATGCATGCCAGTACAATCCAGTGGGGGTCCTCATTGTGCTCCTTGAAGTAAAATCATACTCAGGCATTCAAATGTTTGCATATTCTTGACAAGCATCAAGTCAGTTTTACAAAACTCCCTTGCTGACCTTTGTAGTTGCAAGCACTGCAGAGCAATTCATCCACAGAGTTCATAGCAGAAGCACTGAAGTGTTTCATGTTGTTCTCTCAGCAGCTCTGCAACCCCCTCTCATATATGATTTAGCAGCTCGGCTCCCCCTGGTCCTCCTCCCGGCCATGACTCAGCAGCTTAGATCACCCTGCTCCCCTCTCTCAGTCCTGACACAGCAGCTCAGCTCACCCCTCTAAGCAGTGACTTTGTGATTTAGCTCTACCAGCTCCCTTCTCCCGGCTATTACTTAGCAGGTAAGTTCCCCCCTCCCAGCAGTGGCTAAGCAGTCTTGCTTCCACTGCTCCTCCCTTCTAGCAGAGACTCAGAAGCCCAATGTAAGGAGCTCTGGGAGAGAGTAAAGGGTGAGCTAAGCTGCTAAGAGAACAACTTGGAAGACTTCTGTGCTTCTGCTGTGAGGATGAATTTCCTGAAGATATAGTGAATAGTGAGGGCTTGTTTTAAAGCTCATTTACTGCTTGTAAGTAAATGAATGTCCAAATCTGACCACAGGTCAAATGTAAAGAGAACCTGAACTGGGGAAGCTGTACCCAAAAATGGCAAGCTGAATGCAGATGGTTAGTCACCAGTATTTCCTGCGCCCTCCCTGCAGCTGATCATTTTTCCATTACTGACTTGCATGCCTTGTCCCACACTGTGTCTCTGTATAGAGGGGGCCATCTTGAGAGGCAGGGCTTTTCTTCCTCACGTTGGAGCTGCCCTCTTGATGACTGGTGGGGGAATATTCAAGAAGCAGGAGGAGAGGTGGTTTATCCACATAATGGATAAAGCAGAAGCAGGGAGATCCTTGCATTGCAAGTCCTCAGGTACAGCTTTCTCTCCAGCAAGGAGAACAGTGAGGAACCTATTGACAACATTATCAAATCTCACTCCAGATCTGGTGAGACAATCAGTCAGAGGCATAGTGATTGATATTGACACAGATTACGCTTTATTCCTAGGGCACCAGGCAGGGGGCACTGGTACCTGGCACCCCCAGAAGTGTCAAATGCTGAAGAGTCAGCAGTGCACATGTACAGATATTAGGTGCAGGATGTACACTGCTATTTTTCTGAAGAAATTCAAGGCAAAAGGTAACATTTTCAGGTTACTGCTTAGGCACGGTCAGCAGTTTGAGATGTTCCTTATAAGACAGCAGATCTTCACTATTTGAGCTTGGGTCCACGAAAGTGTTGTGATGGAGGAAAGATTATGGGGGGAATTTATCAAAACTGGAGCAGCCGAAACTGTCATCAACCACAGCCAGATTAATCTAAAGCTGCCCACACACCTTACAATTTATCTGCAGATTTTCTGTGGTCAGATGGAAAAGGTGCAACAGATTCCTCCATCTACACTTAACTGTGTGGATGGAGGAATCTCCACCTGGGCCAATCTGTTGCACTTTTTCCATCTGACCACAGAAAATCTGCAGAATAAATTGTAAGCTGTGTGGGCACCTTAAGAGGTGCTGAAGATCAGCAGCATTACTTGCTTTATTAGAGCCAATTCTGTGCAGCCTAAAGGTTCCCACACACCTTACAATTATCTGCAGATTTTCTGTGGTCAGATGGAAAAAGTGCAACAGATTGGCCCAGGTGGAGATTCCTCCATCCACACAGTTAAGTGTAGATGGAGGAATCTGTTGCACCTTTTCCATCTGACCACAGAATATCTGCAGATAATTGTAAGGTGTATGGCCAGCTTTAGTCACAACCATTGTACAGCACCTCTACGCAGGATCAGAGCCTGTATATCAAATTAGCAAATATGGTTATTTCTATAAATAGTTATAATCAAAATTATTCATTGCCAATCATGTGTATTGGCAAAATTTAGAGACTTTCAGCTGTTTGCAATGCACAAATCAAACAAAAGCAATTGAAATAGATCAACACAATGTATGTTTCAAGTGGTGTTCCCAAATTCAACTGAAAATGCAACTTTTAATGATTTCTGCAGTCTCAAAATTATTCAAACCCTTCATGGAAAAGCATCTTTAGCATTTAGTAGAGCATCCTTTGACTGTTATGACCTGCTGCAAACGAGATGCATGGCAAGACGCTAGTTTCTGGCAGCATTCCTGAGGAATCTTAGCCCATTCCACAAGCGCAATGGCCTCCAGTTCACTAATATTCTTGGGTTTGCGGGCTGCAACTTCCTTTTTCAAATCCCACCAGAAATTTTTTATGGGGTTCAAGTCAGGTGACTGTGATGGCCACTGTAGAATCTTCCAGGACTTCTTCTGCAACCAAGCATTGATGGAATATGAGGTTTGCTGGGGATCATTGTCCTGTTCAATGACGCCCAAGCTTCAGCTTACGCACAGACGACATTATGTTTTCTCCTAGGATGTCCTGATACTTTCATTAATCCATCTTGCCCTCCACATGCTGCAGGTTTCCAGTGCCAGAGGATACAAAGCAGCCCCAGAGCATCACTGAGTCACCACCATGCTTAACTGTAATCAGTGTTCTTTTCAGGGTAGGCTTCATTCTTCTTCCTCCAGACATATCGCTGATCCATAGGGGCTGAAAAGTTCCAGTTTTGTTTCATCGCTCCACAGAACAGAATCCCAGAGCATATTGGAGCAAACTTTTCTTGTGCTTTTGGGTCAGTAGTGGTGTTCGTATTGGAGTTCTGTCATGGAAACCTCTGTTTAGTACGGGTCTTACTGTGCAAATTTAAACCTCAGTGCTTATTGCCACCAAGTCTTGTCACAGGTCATTTGCAGTCACTCAAGGGTTTTTCTCAACCGGCCTTCTCAGAAATCTCAGATTTGTGCTCTTATGAGGGATTCTATTCAGAGGGTTGAATGATTTTGAGACTGCAGAAGTCATTAAAAGTTAAATTTTCCGTTGAATTTGGGGAAACCACTTAAAAAATTTGTTGTGTTGACCTATTTCAATTGTTCTTGTGTGATTTCTTCATTGCAAACAACTAAAAGTTTGTGAATGTTGCCAATAAACCTGATTTTGATCATTTTGATTACATCGATAGATAGATAGATAGATAGATAGATAGATAGATAGATAGATAGATAGATAGATAGATAGATAGATAGATAGATAGATAGATTGATATCTGTAGCCTTATGTAGCCCGCATTGAGGTGCTGTACAATGGTTGTGACTTATGCAGCATATAAATGGCTCTATTATATATAATGACTGTATACTTACAAACAAAGCACAGAGAAAGCGAGGTTTTAACATGACATTACACTAAGGTTATTGACCTTACATTATACGTAGTTCCCCTTTAAATACTTGTTGAACTCTCCTACACTTCAGGCATCAAAATGAATGATGGCACAGATGAATACACCAATAACTATATTGATCTGGAAGGTAAAAGTACTTAGCACAGCAGTAAAAAACAAATCATAAAGGACTATGACAACAATATTTCATTTATACAGCATAGTTAGAGGGCCCAATAAAACCCGCTGGCACAGTACATTTCTGCCTCAGTGATAATGCAATTTCGTTTTTGGATATCAGCAATAAAATATCAGTTCAGCTTATATATCGCAGCTTAAGAATAAGAAAGCTAAAGTATTCCTCAAAGGCTGGGCAACAGAAGGTCAGGCCGTAATACAGGGAGTAAGGGGTTTTACGGTTACATCAAAGTTTTATATTAAATTACCTAAACATGCTTTTCTGTAAACCAAATAAAAGAAACAATAAAGTATAATGAACGATGAAAAATATAATGGACTTAAGAACTTGTCACATGCCAGCAAGGTACAATGTTCCTATAGCTCTGGAGGTTTATCTGGCCACTCAGGGTATGTGCTAAAGAGAGCAGCTTGTAAAATAGAATGCTATCATTGTGTGTTAATGTTTTAAACACCTCATTTCGACATATACTTGGTAATTATATATGTAGATGGGGGCAGTCCTATGTGCTCATGACATACTGTTTCCTGATTTGTTGTGTTACACAATAGTTGTGCTTTAGGCCTCATTCACACAAGAAACGGCCGGCACGTACAGCTCCGTTCTGCGTGCACGGCCATATCGGGCAGCTCACGGGAAGGACAGGGGTTGCGTGTGATTAGTACTCAGTCCCTGTCCTTCTCCATGGGACTACGTGGCCGTACGCCCCCTTAGCTCAACCGACCTGCACGTCCATACGTGTGCGGATGTCCCGGCTTGGACGCAGACAGGATCCATTCTGTCAGCATACAAGTATGGACACCCGCATCCGCATGGACGTACAGGGCGGGTGAGCTAAGGGGGCGCACGGCCGCGTTGTCCCACGGAGAAGGACAGGGGCTGCGTACTAATCACCCGCAGCCCCTGTCCTTCCGGGAGCTGCCCGATACGGTTGTGCACACAGAACGGAGATGTACGTGCCGGCCGTTCCCCGAGTGAATGAGGCCTTACTGCTCCTTTTCACAAAGAATATCTATGAGTTGACCAACTTCATGAACAACAATGCACCCCCTGTGTGGCTGATTTCTTATCTCAACAGCTGTTAAGCAATTAGATAATATAATTAGCTCATCTACTCAGCCCCTAGTGTCTAATCTACAAATAGCTACGTTGCAAAAAAATTTTGGCTGGGGTTCTGCTTCAATTATACATTATGAAGCATCCATCAGAACAGCAGTACACTGTGCTGGGGCTTTGCAATCGCCATGGCAGTTAGGTTTTAAGTGATGATATGTCATCATTGCTGCCTCCAAAAGACATTATTACTACATAATCAGGGCTGGTGCTAGGCTATTTTGCACCCTAGGCAAGACCAGCTACCTGCACCCTCAGCGCCCCTCCTGTGGCACAACCCCCAAATATAGCCAATAGCAGACTGGCTATTGAAATCCCACCCACTGAGCAGAGGAGCAGACTTGAGAGATAAAGTTGTCTCTCAGTTCCGTTACTCTGCTCTATGGGCAGGTGCAATTGCCAGCCTGCTATTGGCTTTTGCAATTTGAAATAGATGGGAAGGCGCCATGGAGAGGGTGAGTGGTCGAGTCTGCGGCCTAGGCAGGAGTGCGCCCTAGGCGGCTGCCTAGTGGCAGCACCGGCCCTGTATATGATATATATATATTCTCTCTCTCTCTATCTCTCTATCTCTTTATATATATATTTATATACATATATATATATGTGTGTGTGTATATATTTATATATTGACTGAACCAATCCAACAGCCGAACCTCCGGCAGTTCACTCGCTGCCGTTCGCTCCTATACTCATAGGGGCCGAAAGGCAGTGAGTGAATAGCCGGATGCCGCTGAGTGGCATTTGGCCCGGCCATTCTGCTCGCTACCTCCGAGGTAGCTCGGGACATAGTATCAGTGGGACAGAGGGTCAAGATGTAGGACTTACCCACTAACTCCAGAGCAGTTGGCACCTATGCAGAGTCGCTGATAGGGGGTACAGGCAGTACTCCGGGCCCCGTCAAGTCAGCAGGGGGGCCTGGACCCAGCAGAGGCTGCCTGTCACAATTCTATGAACTGTAATACTTTTTGTTATATTTATACAATGTTTGATAACACGTGGAAATATAGTCAACTCCTCCCATGCTCGCCTCCAGGACTTCACTAGAGTCTCTTCCATCCTCTTGAACTCTTTACCCCAACCTGTCCGTCTATCTCCCACTCTGACTGCCTTTAGGCGATCCCTTAAGTCTCATCTCTTCAGGGAAGCCTATCCCACTCAACCATCACGTTCTCAAACAATTCATCCCCACACAGCTACCTCCTCATGTATCACTTGCCCCTCCCTTTTAGATTATAAGCCCTCAGGGGCAGGGCCCTCCTTACCAACTTGTCTTGAATTATATTGTGATTGTAATGTCTTCCTTATATAGTAAAGCGCTGAGCAAACTGTTGGCGCTATATAAATCCTGTATAATAATAATAATAATTTCATTGGGTTATGCGGTGGGGTTGACTAGGGGGCCCTGTCAGGTTGGCTGTACAGGGCCCCGTGGTTTGTAATGTTGGCCCTGCACATATAGGTCCATCACATTTGGGTAAAGGATCAAACTTCTCACTTCCTACACAAAATGCCTCTATCAAGTCTCAATCATTATTTTTTACATTGTTGTTGTTACTTTTCTAACTATATATAGATGTGTTTCAGTTTCCCTCCAATTAATTCTCCCCTCTTCCTCTCCCCGCAGCTGTGGTGTGATTTCGACAAATCAATTACCTCAAAAAACCAGACATTCAACTCCTCAGCCTCCGTTACCGACATCTGCTTTTATCCCGAGGTAATTGCGATCTTGTCACTCTCTCGGCTAATGGTCACTTGTTGCAAGACGTATAGGCGCATAATACATCTCGGGGAAGGCAATAAAAACTTCAAACCTCAAACCGCAAAAATAATATTTTCTGTTAATTGAAACTTTTTACGGAAAATATTTTTTTTGCTCCCCGGTGAGATCGCTGACAAATCGCCCGCACCTCTTTCTCTCATCGCGGGCCCATTGTGTGCGGCTAATTTTCCGCAGAAATGAATACGAAGGTGTCACAATGTGTCGGGCCGGATCCAAGAAAAACTCTTGACTGCACAATAACAGGCGACACAAGGGAGACACAAATTATCGGAGTTTGCTGCACAGCAACACCATGTTTGAACTAATAACATGTTATTGTGGCCGGGTGCACCGGGGCAGAAGGCAGAATGGGCAGCTAGCTGGAAAATAAGCTTGTTTAAAGCCACTTAAAGGTTTTTCTTTTTTTTTCTCCATACGTCCGAGTTCATTTTCGAGGCCCCTTTTTTTTCTACATTTTCCCTTGTAGAAAGCGCATTATTATTTGCGCCATTATTCGGTGTTCTGAATACATGTTATTATAGAACTGCAGGCATTCCAGATAAAAAGGAGGTGATGGGAATGTGTACTTTAGCTAATGAAGGGCTCTGATAACCGCTGTTTGCACTGACCACATAGCAAAAGAGCTCGGTCCAGTTAGCTAAAAAGAAAATATATATTCATCTGTGAGTAAAGTAATCACAATGGGGATGCATTGGCCTCATTTACACTTTCATGTGGGCTGTCCATTGCTGGACTGTAGGCAGATTTAAAACAAAAAACAGCATTTGAAATGTAGTGCTGTAATTGTTTGACACAATTATAGTATTAAACAAAATTTTAAATGTAAAATAAAAATTAGGACGGCATCTAGGCTTCAATAACCTGTGGGCATTTCAAACCAAACACTTTTTTCTAGTTAAAATGTGTGTCCAGCCAAAACTAACCACTGTATACTGACACTTCTGAATGTGGCCTGGACATCTAGGCTTCAGTGTTGTAATTGTTTGATACAATTATAGTATTAAACAAAATATCAAATATTGTAAACTAAAAATGACATTTGGACTGGGCATCCAGGCTTTAATAACCTCTGGGCATTTCAAGCCAAAATTGTTTTTTCTAGTTTTGCATAGAGTGGGGGAAAGGTACAACCAATGTCAGGGTTTATACTCCTATCCAGTCCTATCCAAAACACAATTTAAAATGTGTGTGTCCAGCCAAATGCATACTGTTACTTCTGAATTTGGCCCAGGCATCTAGGCTTCAGTGCTGTAATTGTTTGAGACAATTATAATATTAAACAAAATAATAAAACATGTAAAATAAAAAAACTACATTTGGACATCAAGGCTTCAATAACCTCTGGGCATGTCAAGCCTAGTTTTGCAGTGGGGAAAGGGTACAACCTCTGTCATGATTTATACTTCTATCCAGTGAGAGAGATTTACGCTCACTTCCTGTCCTGCTGACAACCTTTTACCAGACAAGATGTGATTTATTTATTATTGGTATTTATTTATTTAGGTAGCCTGAGCTCAAGGAGCTTACAATCTAAGGTCCCTATTTCAAATATGAGGGCCAATTTACCTTCCAGCATGTATTTGGAGTGTGGGAGGAAACAAACTCTTTGCAGATAGTGTCTTGACCGGGATTTGAATTGGGGGCCCTCAGGGCTGCAAGGGAAGTGCTAACCACTACGCCATTGTGCTGCTCTGGGTGTTATGACAACTTTGCAACAGTAACAGACAAAAATGTTTTTTTTTTTAAATGTAGCGGGAAAGCTAGAACCCCCGTCAGATTTATAGTTCTAACTGTGTCCCTATTGCAGATTTCCCCCACTTCCTGTCTGGTTAAACCATTCTCAGCAGGACAGGATCTGAAGATAAGCCTCTCTAAAGGAGCCCCAGATAGCATTAAAACCCTAACTGGGGTTCTAACCCTTCCCCACTCTATCCAACACTAGAAAAAATAATTTGGCTTAACATAGTCTTCAACCCTGTTGTGCCCTAAAGCCTACATAGATGCCCAAGACAAATATATTGTTATTCTAAATTTTTTTAATACTATATTCATATCCGTCAATCACGGTACTGAAGCCTAGATGCCCATGCCAAATTTAGAAGGGTCAGTATGCATTGGTTAACGTAAACATCACTCTGTGGGGCCAAAATATGAATGCTCTCATCCAAGGTTCACATAAACATCTACCTAAGACAAATTTTCTAAATGATTTCAATGTTAAAATGTGTGAATCTTGGGTGAAAATTGTGTAAATCTTGGGTAAAAAAATTGCCAAATACACCACTATGAATAGTTTTCCCACAGTTTTTTTTTATATAGATGTTTGTAAAATTTATTTTTAATACTATAATTATAGTACTATAACTGTATCAGAAGACTACAGTATTAAACAGAGTTATACTGCCACCTACAAGCAGCAATGAACTACACAAGCTAAAGGCATTTTTTTTTTTTTCTCAGTGAAGTCTTCAACTTGCATTCGATCACTATGTCATAGCTGACATAATGATCACATGATCAGGAATACTTTGGTTTTCGATCGCCAGTGACAGCTGGGTATGAGAAGCAGAAGCAGTGCAAAGTGTTGGCTGGTAGATGTCTAAGGCCTCGTTCACACCAGACATTGCCATTCATTTCAATGGAACGCCACACACCCTCCAGCCCCACAAGATAGTGAGCCGGCTGCAATGCGCTGCAGTGCGCTCTGGCCAGAATCGGTGTGACCAGTGTCTGGTGTGAAAAAGCCTCAGGGATGATGTTAATTAATATAAAGGAATTTCAGCACAGGGCATCATGAGTAGTGTTTTGGTATACAGGGACTGCAAAAAGTTGACACCAGATCACATTCAGGTACATACACTGCTTGCATATAAAAAATACATTTCAGTGATGTAGTGTGAATACAAATCGGCATTCATTTGTATCTAAGGATACCAATCATATATCTTTAAAGTGCATGTAAACCGAAGAACAAATATTTCATATATTGCAGCTTGTAAGACGTGTCACCCAAGGGCAAAAAGTATGTTAAAACTACAAAACTCATGTAAGTTAGGAGGTCACTGGATTTCTGGCAGGATCAACAGGTATTCTGAGGCACTTATTAAACAGATATGAAAAAAAAAACACTTTTAATTATATTTAGCAGACCAGAAGGGAACAAAAAAAAGAAATTAATTGTTAATATTCATATATGCTTTAAGTACTGAGTACTCTGCACATAGGTCCTGAATTGGCTAAGGGAGGGTAAGGGGAGGCAGTTTGTATTATTTGCTGTCTATATAGCTGACAACGACCATTTTCTTTTCCTGCAGTACTTCGTCTTCACCGGAGTTCTTGCAATGGTCACCTGCGCGGTCTTTCTACGTCTCAACTCCGTCCTGAAGCTGGCAGTGCTGCTTATTATGATAGCAATATATTCCCTACTGACAGAAACAATTTATACGTCGCTCTTCTTGAGATATGACAACTCTCATCACAACGGGAAGTAAGTGTAACCGTGGTGTGTTGGTAATAAAGTTGCATTTCTCAGTAACGCTGAATACAATGGAGGTATTTCATTGGCCAGCAATCACATTCATATCCAGATAACATTCCTTTGTGCAGGATGTATGATGAGAGCCGGCATATGACTGCATTTGGGATCAATGTGTAGGCTGTCATGCTGCTCTAGGTCCTGAATACTGTCCACCACCACTATAAGGTTCCGTGCCTTACTCCATCCAATAGAACTCCAGGCTCCATCACCTCTCTGCCTAGTGCCAAAAAAAAACCATAGAGCTGCACCAATTGTTCTTCTGCATATAAAACTTTATTTCACAGCTCCAGAGACACTCCACCCGTTCCTTCATGGCCATTCTTTAAGACACCAAAGAAGCTGCTTAGCTGGGCAGATAACACCGGCTCGTCTTTTATATTAGACACATACATTATTATACACTGCCTGGCCAAAAAAAGTCACCACCTGGATTTAGATAAGCGCAAAGGTCAGAGCCTTCCATTGGATAATTAGTCTAGGTCCAGCTATGTTATGTGCCCAAAAAATGAGGTCAGCTGCTTACTTGAATACACTGAATGACCAGGTTTTTCCATCAATGGATTTTTTCTTCCCTGGCACATTGGGCATATTCCAAGATGACAATGCCAGGATTCATCGGGCTCAGATTGTGAAAGGGTGGTTCAGAGATCATGAGACATCATCTTCACACATGGTTTGGCCATCAGAGTCCAGAACTTAACCCCATTGAGAATCTTAGGGATGTGCTGGAGATAACTTTACACAGTGCTCCGACTCTCCCATCATCATTACAATAACTTGGTGAAAAATGAATGCAACTTTGGACAGAAATAAATGTGGTGACATTGCATAAGGTTATGGAAACGATGCCACGGCGAATGCGTGCCGTAATCAAAGCTAAAGGCGTTCCAATTATCTTTATATATATAGACAACTAATTATGTTCTTCTTTAGCAGATTATCTTTATATATATTGTGACAGGGTACACGATTCTGTGTATGTCAGCAATGAGGAGACTAGTTCTCTTTAAATGAAACCACTAAATTTAGATGAATCACATTTCAGTGTGTCAGGGAATATGATGGCTGGCTTCTCTCTGGATGTGGACAATGTGGTTTCAGGCAGACTATCTATTTGTGAATTCATGAATAAATAATGGAGTGTAAACAGGCTAAGCAGCCGCCTACACAGCGAGTTTTGAAAGCCGCTTTACTAACCGTCCTCCTTGTACCGAACTCACACTGTATTGTTACCCTGATAAAGTATCTGAGATTCTTCTTTTATCTCTCCCCAGCACCGACTTCCTGGGGACGAAAGAGGCCTCTCTGCTGCTAATGGCCATGTTCCTCTTGGCGGTGTTTTATCACGGACAGCAGGTAAGGCAAACACATCCTTCAGTCTCTCATTTACATGCACTCTGTGACATTTTATGATGAAGCGGCTTTAAAAATGTCACTGCCTCTTTGCACTGACACTGTTGTCCTCTCGTCTTCCAGAACACTTGTAATTCACTCATATCGACATGTACGAGTTGTTATAATGTGGGAAACAAATACCCTGCATAGCAAATAAGAACAGCTTAAAGGAGAATTATGAGGCGAGTGATTTTTACTCAGCCTCATAATCTGAGCCGACCTGTGACAATGAGACTGTCACAGGTTGGGTTAGTAGATCGGGAAGTGAGCGAACACATACCGTCGCTAGCTCACTTCTCAATCTATCCCTGCAGAGAGCCGTGACTGTCACTCACGGCTCCCTGCAGGGATTCCCCCCCCCCCCTTCCCCTGTCCTATCCTCCAGCGCTGACTGGCGGAACGGACGGGGGAGGGAGCAGGTACAGCTGGCTCTGCCTCTGGATAGGCAGAGCCAGCTGTCAATCTCACAGCTGGGTGGATCTCGACAGCGATGTCTGGATCTATCCCGGCTGCAGCGTCTCAGTATACCGCTGCAGCTCGCGTTATACTGAGCTTTGGGTCACGGGAGAACGCTAGTTTGTGTTCTTCCATGACCCTTAGGAGAACTATGGGGAAAAGCCCTGACCCCATAGTTCTCCTTTAATACAGAGAATTCTTGTATGTAGCGTTACTTACTAACAGGCTCATGTAGCAACTTTTCAAACATCAAATACATGGTCTCCTGTAGACAGTCTGAACTTTCCCTTGTGTGCCCCTGTCCCTTCCATTCCGGGCTCTCTTTAGCTTCCATGATGAACACCCTGTGTACAATGGCACACAGCAATTGCAAAAGACCTAAAGTCTAACAGGGCTATTCACAAATTGTTTGTCTATGGAACTGAATTCATGGTGAGCCAGGGATCGCAATCTCAGCAAGTGTTGCGTCTGTCAATCAGAGTTCCTGAAAGGAAGGCATTTTTACTGGCAGATATGTGAGCTATGTGTAAAAAGAATTGGTCTTTCAACATCACCACGCTCCTCAGGGGAAGACAGCAAAGTATACAAAGTAGAGTAGTTTGCAATACTATCCTAAACAAAGTGTTTGGTATATTTTAGGCTTTAAAAAACCATTTATATTATTTAGCAGTGAAAATAGCATGGTGAGGCTGGAAAGATTGTAGAAGAACGCCCCCTTCCCGGGGTCTTAACCAATAGTAAATGAAACACAGCTTGTATCTTCTTGTTACAGTAAGCACTTTGGAGCCTTCCAATGGCAGTGCAGTGTTTACTACTAGTAGTATCACTACTACTCAGCACAGCTCAGAAACTTTCTTCAGACCAGTGCAGGCTCCCATTTGTGCCATAAGAAAGACCTACTCACCATAAATGCTTAATGATTGGGTGTTTGCTTCCGAACTCTGATTTGCCTGGTGAACGAATCCCCTCTGTAGGTTTTTTGAAAGAGTTCATTTGGATACATTACCAAACCACATGGAAGCTATGTAATTGAAACCCTCAATCAATCCACTCAATCAATCAAGACTGGCCCAATCAATCAATCAATCAAGTCTGGCCCCTTACTCCCAGATCGGCACGGCATCAAACAGGGATGCCACTTTTAGTTAGCACAGGTCCATGACAGCCTGGGTTCGGGTAAGCAGGTTGAATGACAATGGGTGTCATTCAACACAGAATACTGAGAACATCTGGTGGCAAAAAGAAATACTGCAAGTGATAGCACCAGGTGAGTATTGTAGCAAAAAGCACCTTTTAAATGTTTACTATTGCTTGACTTTTTTTTTTTTTTGCTTAACTTCATCTTGAAAGTATAAGATCATATGACATGCCCAATGCAAGGTAACAACCCTGTGCTCTTTGCAGGGCCCCTACACACCTTGGGCAACACTTTTCCACCCGGTTCCTTCAATTTTTAGGTCGAAGTTTGATGAACCAGCTGGTGCCAACAGGCCCACCTGGAGCTCAAATTTGTGCTGTGCGGAAATCTCATCGATGTATGGCTGCTCTATCTGGGCAAACCTAAAAAAGAACTTCAGGCAAATAAATCTTAACCCTTACAGTGGGGCTACCCCCGCACTGCAAGGGTTATGTGCTCGTTTTTGCCTAGGGAGCTAAAATAACAGAATTATACTCGCCCGAACCACAATCCTAGCTGGCTCCTGGAATGGCCCCTTTAGCCGCCCCTTCACTCCAACAATGGGCTGTCCCTTGGCATCCTCACGTGCTATACACAGTATAGGATGTGATGATTCACGGGAACTTAGACCGCTGGAGCAGAAGGGGAGCGAGGCTGCAGGGAATGGTTTAGGATACAGTAGTTCGGGTGAATATATCTCTGTTATTTTAGCTCTCTAGGCAAAAACAAGCATTTAACCCTTGCAGTGCAGTAAAAAAAGAAAAGCATGAATGTTGGGGTGCCATTCAAATAAATAGGGTATGTTACTCACACTTGGTGAGCTGTGTGATAGGATATGATAACCGCAATGCTATGGTGTGAATGGGCTCCAAGACACATCTCTGCTTTTCCTCCAAAGTGAAAGTGATTCAAAGCAACTTACAAGGGACATGCATGTGCAATGCAGCAATGAATTATGGGACATGTGGTGACAAAAGCAAGTGTCATGCATGTGCAATGCAGCAATGAATTATGGGACATGTGGTGACAAAAGCAAGTGTCATGCATGTGCAATGCAGCAATGAATTATGGGACATGTGGTGACAAAAGCTGAGTAAAATGGTGGCAGTGCATTGAGGAAGTCCATCCTATGGGCATCTTCATTAAGTAAGTTTACAAACTTCTAGATGGATCTGGTTATTAGGAGCGGGATAGAACTTATAGAAATGCAATATAAAAATACAGATTTATTTTTAGTTTTTGCCCATTGATACCCTTCTATAATGTAATGAGAAATACATTGATTGATTTTTGGATTTTGTATCTGCCTGGAGTTCAGCTTTAGAACAAGGGCAGGGTATGGGGAGGGGGAGTTATAAAAAATATAAATTTCTGCATACTGGAGTTCTCCTTTAATATGGACCCGTGTACAAAGACCTTTGAGCTCTGGATTCCAGATGATTGTGGAAATGTTTTGAAAGGCTCTCAAGCTGTGTGCAGGAGATTTGCAGTACAAGAGGAGTAAGTGAGGAAGAAGAATGACAATATACCAGAGAACCTTTTTTCCCCTCTGTCTGGATCAGCAAGCCCTGGAAGCTACATGTACAGATAACAATCTGAAAGATAAAGAGGAAATTGTTACACCTTAGGGAAAGGCAGATGCCAGATAGTGTGACTGTGTGTCATTTGAAGGTAATGTAATAAGTAAAGCAGCACAGTGGCGTAGTGGTTAGCGCTTCTGCCGTGCAGCACTGGGGTCCCTGGTTTGAATCCTGGCCAGGTCACTGTCTGCCAGGAGTTTGCATGTTCTCCCTGTGTGTGTGTGGGTTTCCTCCGGGGCACTCTGGTTTCCTCCCACACTCCATAACAGACATGCTGGAAGGTTAATTGGCTCCTTTCTAAAATTGGCCCTGTATGTATGTGAGATAGGGACCGTAGATTGTAAGCTTCTTGATGGTAGGGATTGATGTGAATGTGCAACTATGTAAAGTGTTGTGTAAATTGTCTGCTTTATAAATACCTGTAGTAAGTAAAAGTTGTTGGTGGAAGTGGAAATAGAAAGTATCATAGCTAGATAGATCCCTAGGCATCCTAGCAACAGAAGGACCCGAGGTGGCAATAGTGGGCTGAGTCCCAGCAACAGATGGACCCTAGGTGGCAATAGTGGACTGAGTCCCAGCAACAGAGGGACCCTAGGTGGCAATAGTGGACTGAGTCCCAGCAACTGAGGGACCCTAGGTGGCAATAGTGGGCTGAGTCCCAGGAACAGAGGGACCCTAGGTGGCAATAGTGGACTGAGTCCCAGCAACAGAGGGAACCCTAGGTGGCAATAGTGGACTGAGTCCCAGCAACAGAGGGACCCTAGGTGGCAATAGTGGACTGAGTCCCAGCAACAGAGGGACCCTAGGTGGCAATAGGGGACTGAGTCCTGGCAACAGAAGGATGCTAATTGACAATAGCTGCCTGCAGAAGACCCTAACAGAAAGATCCTAGGTGACAATAGCTGTTTGCATCCTGGCAGCAGAAGGACACTAGGTGGCAGGAGTTAGCTGTGTCTTAAGGTGCCCATGCACCTTACGATTATCGAACGATTTTCGTATGCGATCGACTTTTCGGCCGATAATCGCATGTGTGCATTGCAGTGTCCGACCGACAGTACTGTACAATCGTATGACTTTGACGGTCAAGCATGTTTGAAAACTTTGCTAGATCGTACGATTTTCGTAAGGTTGCTGGTGTTTCCGTCCGTCAAAAGTCGTACGATCTACACTGCGCTTGCGCTAATGAAAATACGGCAAATCAATTACCGCATTTCGTCCAGGTGCTTTTCCTTAATTACAGCTAAATTAATCTTGCGATCATAGGGGCAGGATGCGGCTGTCGCACGAAAGTCGTACGACTATTCGATCATCGGACGAAAAGTTTTGAAAAGTAATCGTAAGGTGTATGGGCACCTTTAAGGTGGCCGTACACTTTACAACCATCGCAAGACCTTAGTCTTGCGATGGTTGTAAAGTAATTTAAAAAACGTACGATCTGCCCATCTTGGACAGGCAGATCGTACTTGCGATCATCGCAAGCCCGCCCCCCTGAGGGGCGGGCTTTCGATGACCGCAATGCTGAACGGGCAGTGTGCGCGTGCGCACAACGGCCAGTTCGGCATCTGTCTCCCGAGCACCGTTCTAACCAGCCGAAAATCGTACGATTTTCGGCTGGTTTTCTAGCGTGCTCCTTAGACAAAAGACGTGCGACCGTACAGTAGAAACGGTCGCACGTCTTCATTCACACTGCACGATTCTCGTACGATCGCGGGATTTCCAGCGATTCTCGTACGAGAATCGTGCAGTGTATGGGCACATTTATCAACAGAAGGACACTACGTGGCAGGTGTCAGCCTGCGTCCTAGTAACGAAGGATGCTAGACATCTCCCACAGCGTAGCATCCTTCCTTGCTAGGTCACAGGAGGTACTTTCACCCCAATAGAGTACATTTGTGTTGTACGCATCTATCCATTAGCACAAAGCGTACAGAGGAAAATAAGATCAATACGCAGGACCTTGGAAGGATTTCTTTTCTAATTTAATTAATACAAAAAGGTACACACAAGGTACACACTTTATGCTCTTGGTCCCTTTAACCTCTTGCCGTCCGCCCGTAGTAGAAAAACGGACGGACGGCACTGCTGCATTGGCGGGTTGCCGTCCATAGCCCACCGATCGCCTATATGTGCTCGTTTGCGTCCGCACATGCGCCTCCCCCGCCCGCGTGGCCGCCGGCGCCGGGTTTTTTTTGGCCCCCCTGACCCCTCACCTTGAATCCCGGGATCCGCTGCCCCATCTGCGGCCCGGGATCGGCTCCGAGGGCGTCCGGGGGGGGTGGG
>NW_017306283.1:1804352-1817528 GCF_000935625.1 Nanorana parkeri
AATCATTTTAGGGCCATCAATCACTGATAACACTAAACTGATGAGCGGTAACAGCTTTTAAAGCGTCGCCTATGGCCAATTTTGGGTATTATCGTTTTTTGAGGTTTTGCGCACGCAATTTTAAGGCTTGACATGTTTGGTGTCTTTTTACCCGACGTGACCCCGTCTTTTATATTTTACCAAAAAATTGGGTAATAATAAATGTTTTATCATTTAATATAGGGGAAACTGTTTTGTTTTTTTAAATTTCGGTGATTTTTCCTTAATATAGTAAAAAAATAAAAACCCCAGTGGTGAATAAATACCACCAAAAGAAAGCTCTATGTGTCCCCAAAAAAGGGTATAAAATTAATTTCAGTACAGCGCTGCATGACGGAATAAATGTCAGTCAAAGTACCGCAGCGCTGAATACTGAAAAATGGCCTGTATGGGAAGGGGGTTTACCACCGCGGATGTCAACTGGTTAAGCTGACCTAACTGTTCCCACCAATCCCCTGCACAGATGAATACTTACTGAGTTCCAATGGGCCTGGCCTCCATTGTTTGTAAACATACTGGGGCAGAAGCCTGTCTTTCCTGGCCGCACCTACGTGATACTTGCCCATTGACTTCTATGGTGGTTATCTACCTCCATCTCTCGTGTATTCCCTGCTGGAAGACAGAAGTCAGTAAGTATTCATCTGTGCATGGTGAGTGACATGGTCAGTGACATCCTCTTAAAGTGCAGTTTGTTTGAAAGTGTCCTTATTCTTTAAACCAGCCCTCACGAACCTCAGTAGCTACAGGCACCGTGGAGTAATACATCTTCAAACTTTACAACAGAGGCGCTGAAATCACAGCTCCACTCCTCTGATTTTCTTTAGGTGGCCATACACCTTACGATTATCGTACGAAACTTTTCGTCCGATGATCGAACCATCCCCATCCTGCCCCGATTATCGCAAGATTCAATTAGCCGTAATTAAAGAAAAGCACCTGGACGAATTGCGGCAATCAACCGCACGTATTTTCTTTTGCGCATGAGCAGTGTAGATCGTACGATTTTTGACGTGCGGCAACGCCACTAACCTTGCAAAAATCGTACGATCGACCAACGTTTTCAAACATGCTTGAAAGTCAAAAGTCTTACAATTGTACAGTATTTGCGGTTGTACACTGCCCGTACACCTTGCGATTATCGGACGAAAACTAGATCGCATACGATTATCGTACGATAATCGTAAGGTGTATGGGCACTTTGACAGCTGAGACTTGGCAGCCTGCCAGCCCTTAAATATAAATGCACAGCAGGTGTTGTAAGCTTTTAGAAACCCGCTGAAACTTTACTTTAGAGTTTTTGTTATCATCTTTGAGGATCTTTGAGAATTATTTGTTTCACAGTGCAAGCAGCTAGATAGATCAGGGATGGATTGTTTTAAAAATGAACTCCAGCTTTCCCTTCAGTCTGGCCCAGTGGTATTGGCTCCTCTCTTGGACTGAAATTGTTTACTCTGATTTCACTCCACAATGTGAGCTTCTCACAGTGTGCATTAGAAGCTGCAGCAAGATAGAACACAACCTCATTTCCTGGCTGGAGGATGTTTAGCATCATGTAGTGCTTTCCTCCCCAGCCTGACTGTCTCTGACCCAGTATGCTCATTGGAAATATGTGAAATACTTCTGAGTATGGTAGAACATGCAATGCATTGCTAGGTGTCTGAGCAGCCAATCACCACGCCCGCACAATGTCACATGATGGCAGGTGGATAGTCCATAGCCCTGTGTTGTTTCCTTTTCACTTTCTTTGCTAATTTGAATATACAACATGGTGCCCTTCTGCATATTTTGAGTGCAAAAAATTTTTCTCTTCTGTCTGTTTTTCGTTTTTGGCATCCTGCTTCGTTTTTTTTTTCTTTAACGGCCTCGGTCTGATCCATTTTCCTTATCAGCAGCAGCTGTTATAATCACTTTTGTGGCAGCTGCCCTGAGTTTTGGCTGTCAGGAGATGGAGCATTATGACAGCCTCTTCTATACCAGCAGCTGGGCAAAGCGTGCGTCAAAACATCTCATCTGACATTGCTGGCAAGTGGAAATAATCCCATGCACATATGTGTGCGCGTACCATCCCGAGAACTTTATTTACAAACATTTTACTGCAGGGCCGCCATTCTTTCTGCTTTGTGAATCCGGGGAGGCCGTTTTATTCGAAACTGCGTGTACTAAAGGGAACTTTTCATTGAATAGTCAAATTCATTGTTTTAGCAGCCATTTGAATTTGTATTGCCTTGTATAACCTCTGCAAGTTCAAAACACCCATTAAAGCTGGTCACTAATTCCAGCTATACCCTGATCACTCATAGCAATATGACCACCCACCTAATATTGAGTAGGTACCCCTTTTCCTGACCCGTTGAGGCTAGGACTTCACTAGACCTCTGAAGGTATGCTGTGGTATCTGGCACCAAGCGGTCAGTAGCAGATCCTTTAAGTCCTGTAAGTTGTGTGGTGGGGCCTCCATGGATCGAACTTTGGAGGACAAGTCAACACCTTGAACTCATTGTTGTGTTCCTCAAACCGTAAGCTATATGATGGAGCTTGCACTAGGTTAATTACCTTCTCCCTTCCCTCACATGAGAGTCTTCCAGGCTGCAGATTGGCTGCTTACCCCCAAGCGGTAGATTCTGGGAGGAAGGGTAGAAAGTCACATTCTTTCCCATACTCATTAGTATCAGGTATTTCCAAGGTCTCCAACAGATGAACAAAGCAGCAGGAGAGCATAGGGAAGGTCAGTATCAGTATTTGGCAGGTGCCCGTTCAAGAAAACCTGTCACTTGTGCCTATCCAGGATTCTTTTGAACATGGAACTGAAATGATGCTAAGCATTTCTCCAACCCTGCCCTCACCAACATGTGGTATTTAAAATAGGCCTTCGATCAAATGCCCTTATTCCTCTGGCTTGGTTTGCATGCCTTTCTTCGAGCTAGCTTAGTGTAACAGCACATCAGTGGAATGATCTACTCTTCGGCTCTGAAGTCACAGCCAGCAGTAGCTGGGCCAAGTAGAAGGAGACAGAGATGGAGACGGAGCAGGAAGGTACTGGTACACTTTTCCATAGGGGACGGTAATAAATGGTTAATGGCAGGTTATTGGATGGCTGCAATGTTGTTATCTCTACACTAACACCAATGAAAGCTGGGGAAAAAGGGGTTATAATTTGTAACCCCACTTTCCCCAGCTCCACTTGTGTAGTAGTGTTATTTTAAGGTATAATTACACTGCCACACTAAAGAAACTCTGGAAAGAGGGTTAAATTGCACTGTGTAATCCTCCTATAGTAACTTAAAATAACACTGTCACCCCAGTGAATCTGGGGAAGGTGGGGTTATAAATTATAACCCCCCCCCCATTTCCCCAGCTTTCATTGGTGTGGCGGTGTTAGGCTCCATTCGCACATAGCGTTTGCTTTTTTTTTTCCATATTCAAATAGGACCCATCACACACCTGACCTGACAAAACCCTTAAATATTGGGTCGGTGCCAAAGTGACAGCAGATGCCTCCGCAAATCAACGTATATGTAGAAAAGCTAGGATGCGACATCACAGAGGTCAATAAATATTGAATGAAATCAAGCTGGAGTGCGAGTGACTTTTCTACATTGGCGTTTAGATTTCTGCGCGGCATGAAAACTCGCAAATTGTAGCACACGCGCCGAATCGGCACGCTTGCAGCTACTACTATAGCCAGAACGCGCGGAATCCATCCAGAATATTGCGATTGGACTTTTTTTTGCACAACGTGCATTTTTGTACCATGTGGACATCGCGCAGTTGTGAATCAGATGCATTGGAACATATTGGTTTTTATATTTAGCGCATTTCTGCGTGTACAAATACATGCGGAAAACCGCTAATGTGTGAACGGAGCCTAAGGGACTGTTTACATCAAATCCCGCGTGTGGTTGCTGAGGAGGGGGCCCATAGAAAATGTTGCCATGGGGGCCTGCGATTTCTAGTTACGCCCTGCTTTTGAGCATTGTATAAATGTACAGCGGGCACTTCCCTTTGGTGAAGTAATGCTTATCTCTTTCCTAAAGAATCTCTTTAAGAAAATAAACCCAGAGAGTCCACAGTCAATTTTCAGTAGCTAGATTGTTTTACTGTAATAGCTACCGATTTACTGCTAAGAGTAATGTTCGATCACTAAGCCGATGGAACACAAAGCTCCCTACAGGCTACATAAGTAGCGTGTGTTAGAGATGATTGGTAAACATTTGGAGCATTGGTCAGTCATGTGGGATTAATGCACTGTCATTGGTCAGTCATGTGGGATTAATACACTGCTATGTATGACTTGTATAGCCCACCTAATAGGAGGTCATTTGTTTCACATGTGTAGCGACCATTTACTATTCTTAAGGTGGCCATACACTTTACAACCATCGCAAGACCTTAGTCTTGCGATGGTTGTAAAGTAATTTAAAAAACGTACGATCTGCCCATCTTGGACAGGCAGATCGTACTCTCGATCATCGCAAGCCCGTCCCCCGTTCGGCATTTGTCTCCCGAGCACCGTTCAAACCAGCCGAAAATCGTACGATTTTCAGCTGGTTTTCTAGCGTGCTCCTTAGACAAAAGACGTGCGACCGTACAGTAGAAACGTTCGCACGTCTTCGTTCACACTGCTCGATTCTCGTACGATCGCGGGATTTCCCGCGATTCTCGTACGAGAATGGAGCAGTGTATGGGCACCTTTAGCTGCGATGTAAGTAGTGTGATGGAACTGCTCCTGCACTTATCCTTGTCATCATATTTAGTATTCTTAGAATCTAATAATCTGCTTTTATTTGTCAACCTGCACCAGAAAATTGACAGCCGAAATCTGATTGGTTACTACAAGAAGAAATCATTTGCAGGGTAATACATAATGTAAAGCAACCTACAAAAAAATAATGAATGCACTGTGATGAGGAGTGTCTGCTCAAAGACCCGTGTACAAATCGTTAATTGCATTTGAGCTAAAAATAGTCACTTTGGCAAGTGCTGCGGAAATTCATTCAGTTAAATCAGAGAATCGAGCTAGAAACGCGACACGTTTCCAGTGATAATCCATTGGGCAGCACGGCACTGCAATGTTATTCCTCCACTGAAGGAGACCTGGGTGTTTAGTCTCTAAATAGGATACACTGTCTGATATGAGGAACCATTTAAAATACAGCTAATGGCCGGCGAGGATAACAAGCTGAATGAGTAAAATTCATGATATTTGAGGAAATGTGTTTCAGTTTTGTAGGACAGAATATCCTCTTGGTTGTTTGATGATTATATGGTGTTGTTGGTGTCCACCTGGATTGAGCTGTGATTGGTTAATCTGTGGATACCCTGGCTAGTTTAATAGTGTGCTGGGGACCTTTTTTTTGTGCTGCAGGTACTCTCAGACCCCCAGGAGACACATGCAGCCACAATACAACATTTGGGCACATGTTGGTGACAATGGACCAGTTTTACAATATTTTTATCAGATACCAGATTCTGCTATCCTGGCATATTGCTAGAAAAGTTGTTTGCATGGGTCTAAATATCCATCTCCAACTAAAATATTTTTGGTTTTGGCTAGGTTTACATCCTCTGTCAGGTTTTATGTGTTGTCTATGTCCCTGTTGGGGAGATTTTACCTCACTTCCTGTGCTGGCCACCACATAGGAAATTAGAAAAAGTCCCCAATGTGAACACAGACAGTAATATAATACTGATAGAGGTTCTTACCCTAACAGCTTCTGCATTAGAATAGTATTTTATTCAATCTTGTGCCCCTGATGAAGAGATTTTGCTCACTTTCTATCAAGGAAGTGGTTCAATTGCTACAGAAGGACCAATGAAAATTTGACAAAGTTGGTGTTGGTTACAGTTCAGTTGTAAGAGCATTTCATGTAAAGTCACGTAAAAGGAGATAATGCCCACTTAGGTGTTCATGCTCCTGGTCTTCAGCAGGGAGCATCAAGAAGCACAGCTAGAGGGATACTGGAGATGTTTCCTACAGCAGGGGAATCTAGAGCCCTCTGCTTCTTTCCTCCCTTCACCACCCCTGTGAACATCCTTGAGTTTAGTGGTCCAGATGCATCCTCAGATCGTGGAAATTGGGATTTTAGGACTGCAAGGTGATTACTATGGGTCATCCAGTTGTGAGGAACTAGGTGACTTAATACATTTTCTTTTTGAAAGCTTTCTTGGCAATGGAATTTGCACTTTGTGTGTCCCTTGGCTTGGAGAACAGACATAAAATGTATATAAATCTGCCTTTTCATGATGTCTACTTGCAATATACATTACCTGGCCAAAAAAAAAAGTCACCACCAGGATTTCAGGCAGTGTTATGATCTAGGGATGCATCAGATGGTCAGGCCTAGGTTCAGCAACGTTATTTCCCATAAAAAATTAGGTCAGCTGCCTTCCTGAATACATTGAATGTAGGGATGCACCGAAACATATCGGCCACCGAAACATATCGGCCACCGAAACATATCGGCCACCGAAACATATCGGCCGAAAATGGCACTTTTGGCATAATGCCGAAAGTGCCATTTTCCTGCCGCTACATCGGCGCATCCGTGATTTATTTTCTCACCGCTGTGCGCTGCTCTATGTCCCAGCCGGGAGGAGAGAAACTGTGATAGCCGGCCGAGCGCTGCGGTGGAGAGGGCTGTGAGCGGCCGGCGTCTCCTCCCACACCGTTCTGCCGCCTATCACAGTCCGGCAGAACGGTGTGGGGGCGGAGACAGCGCTGTCACAGGAGGCTGGGCTTTTCTCCCTACACTGCTCGATCAGCCTCCTGTGGCAGCGTGTCAGATAGAAGGGCAATGTACACACACTCAGTGATCAGTGATCGCTGAGTGTGTGTACATAACTGAGGATATGGTATGTTAACTATATCCTCAATTATGAATGAATGGGAGTGATCTATATCATCCCCATTCATTTATAGTTGTAGGTATAGTAAACACACAATGTCCTCATGTTATCAATGAACAGGAAGACTCATAGAGGATTCCTGTTCATTAATAACAGGGGGCACAGAAAAAGAGATTGAGGACTTTGTGTTCTCAATCTCTTTTTCTATTTTAAAAGGGAAATATCAGGGGTCTGTTTTATTTTCTAAAAGTAGAAAATAAAAATATTTAATAAAAAATGAATTCATAAAAAGTTTATAAAATATAAAAAAAATTGAAAAAATAAAAAACATTTTCGGTTTTGGCCTGATATTTTTTTTTATTTTGGTTTCTTTTTCGGTTTTAAAGTTTCCATTTCGGTGCACCTCTAATTGAATGTTCAGGTTTTTCCATCAGTGGATTTTTTCTTCCCTGATGGCACAATGGGCATATTCTAAGATGACAATGCCAGGATTCATCGGGCTACACAGGCGGCTGGGCTTTTCTCCCTACACTGCTCGATCAGCCTCCTGTGGCAGCGTGTCAGATAGAAGGGCAATGTACACACACTCAGTGATCAGTGATCGCTGAGTGTGTGTACATAACTGAGGATATGGTATGTTAACTATATCCTCAATTATGAATGAATGGGAGTGATCTATATCATCCCCATTCATTTATAGTTGTAGGTATAGTAAACACACAATGTCCTCATGTTATCAATGAACAGGAAGACTCATAGAGGATTCCTGTTCATTAATAACAGGGGGCACAGAAAAAGAGATTGAGGACTTTGTGTTCTCAATCTCTTTTTCTATTTTAAAAGGGAAATATCAGGGGTCTGTTTTATTTTCTAAAAGTAGAAAATAAAAATATTTAATAAAAAATGAATTCATAAAAAGTTTATAAAATATAAAAAAAATTGAAAAAATAAAAAACATTTTCGGTTTTGGCCTGATATTTTTTTTTATTTTGGTTTCTTTTTCGGTTTTAAAGTTTCCATTTCGGTGCACCTCTAATTGAATGTTCAGGTTTTTCCATCAGTGGATTTTTTCTTCCCTGATGGCACAATGGGCATATTCTAAGATGACAATGCCAGGATTCATCGGGCTCAGATTGTGAAAGAGTGGTTCAGGGAGCATGAGACATCATTGTCACACATGGATTGGCCACCACAGAGTCCAGACCTTAACCCCATTGAGAATTTTTGGGATGTGTGGGAGAAGACTTTACACAGAGGTCTGACTCTCCCATCATCACTACAAGATCTTGGTGAAAAATGAATGCAACTCTGGATGGAAATAAATGTTGTGGCATTGTGTAAACAATGACACTGCGAATATGTGCTGTAATCAAAGCTGAAGGCGGTCCAACAAAATATTAGAGTGTGTGACTTTTTTTGGCCAGGTAGTGTATTTTCTTTGCATTTGTAGTTTCCTTCCTCACTTTTTATTACCCTTTTCTCTTCTCCATAGCGTGTCCTCCTAACCTCATACATTTCAAATGTTGCTGGTTGTTGGGCATAATCTTTTCACAGAGTACTAGTTATATGTACAGTAATTGTTTTCAGGAGCTTTTTTTGACACCTCACCAGGGCATCTGAGACCTTACCATCAATCCCAAAAATGAACACCGACCAACTCATGTATCACAATCCACAGTGCATGGGGCTGGTGGTGAGGTCCAGCTGTCTCGATAGACGTAATATCAATACATATGTGTTTAGAGACCTAAGGATCCCACATGTAAAACAAGAAGTCATATTATATATCACTCATGCTGAGTGGGTCATTATTGTAAACCTAACAAACACGAAAAGCTCAATTCACAAAGCTTTAACTTAAGGATAAATATCTTTCTTTTAGTCATGTGACTATAATTTTCAAATCTTATTGATCTCATCAGAAATTAACTGTCACTTTTTCGAAAATAAGTATCCTTACCCGGGTGTGCTACCTTTGTGAATAAAACCCACCTCACGCATTGATATTATCCATAAATATTTTTAACAACATTTGGATTTGTTTTTCTCTGTAGCAGTTAATTTTATCAGACATAATATCAGTGGAAGGTTGGCTGCTTGTAGCCGATGGGGCCATCTCATGTTAGAGCACCAACCGATTCAGGGTTATAGTCACAAGGCATTACAGGAAGGAATGTGCAGGCAGCAGCCGTGATGGTTCTGTTGTCTTGTCTTCCTAGAGCAGGTGTAGGCAAACTTCAGCCCTCCAGCTGTTCTGCAACTACAAAATGCCATTAGGCATTGCAAGACTCTGACAGCCACAGGCATGACTCCCAGAGGCAGATGCATGATGGGATGTGTAGCTATCATAGCTGGAGGGCCGGAGTTTGCCTACCCTGGCCTAGAGGATAGTTATGTGATTATATACCATGAGCTACATGCTTCGAATAGTAGGTATTAACCAAGATTGTCCTCTTGACATCGCTTTGCCTATCTCTGCTTCTGCAAACGCTGTAATGAAATATGTAACTGTCCTTTTCAGCTGTCCCTCCAGCACTCCTCTGTCCTCCTCTTCTCTGATGTCCCACAAAGTCTGTGCAGGTGCTCACTACTCCATAGACTTACCTTGTGTCTCTCCTCGTCTCCCGGCCGAACATCTGAACTGTGCATGTGCCTGCCCCAAGATCCTTTGGGGCCGCCCGAAAAATGTTCAGATGTTCGGACGGGAGCGCGTGGCGTAGACACAGGTAAGTATTAACCCTCTGAAAAAGTTGTTTTAATCGTTTTGCATATATCTACTGTTTGCTAGCAGTAGATATATGAAAAAACATGCTGAAGGTTTAATAACCCTTTAATATCAATATAGTCATCTTCCTCCATTCATGCCTTTCTGAGATGTTTGGAGCAATTGCGAACAGGCCACACATGATGATGTTACACTGTATATGGCTATATCAGCAATTGATGGGTTGATCCTATAATCCAGTTGAATTGGTGGAAGTCTTTATTTTGGACTGTTATTCCTTGTGAGAAAAGCGGACCCTTGTGTTTCGGCTGTGCCTGCTCAATACATTATGTAGAATATTAAGGTCTTCCAAAGGGTATTTCCTCTTTTGTATATGTAGTGGCCATACCCCGATGTATTGACTGCCGCCTTGCCATCTTTTCCCTCCTTTTCCGAACTGCATATTATAAATATTGTTTTGCTTGCACCTTTTTACAGCTGGAATACACAGCAAGACTGGATTTCCTGTGGCGGGTTCAGGCCAAAGAAGAAATCAACGAAATGACGGAACTGAGGGAGCACAACGAAAACATGCTCAGAAACATCCTCCCGAGTCACGTGGCTCGCCATTTCCTAGAGAAGGACAGAGATAACGAGGTATGTCATTCCACAAGGCGCGATGATGATGATAAACCCAGCCTGTCACTGACAACTCATTATCAGGTGGGCTTTAGTGAGTACCTGAAGATCTCTAGTAAGAGCAATTACATTCTATTAAAGTCAAATATGTCAAGCACGGAATTTCTTTCAAAAAATTCCTTTAAATTAAAACCAGTTATGTGTGTATGGTCCGTGTCTGTAACAATTCCCTTATGCGGACAGATCCTCCTCCCTTTCAGAATATGATTGCTGAGAATAGAATTTGTGTCTTTGCCTATAACATTATATATAGTATAAGTGATGATTGCGTCATAGGGTACCATGAGTTCTATAAACTAAACGGTGTGCAGCTGGCGTATTCTTTTTATTGTTATTATACAGGATTTACTGTATCTCACAGAAGTGAGTACACCCCTCACATTTTTGTAAATATTTTATTATATCATTTCATGTGACGACACAGAAGAAATGACACTTTGCTACAATGTAAAGTAGTGAGTGTACAGCTTGTATATCAGTGTACATTTGCTGTCCCCTCAAAATAACTCAACACACAGCCATTAATGTCTAAACCGCTGGCAACAAAAGTGAGTACACCCCTAAGTGAAAATGTCCAAATTGGGCCCAAAGTGTCAATATTTAGTGTGGCCACCATTATTTTCCAGCACCGCCTTAACCCTCTTGGGCATGGAGTACACCAGAGCTTCACAGGTTGCCACTGGAGTCCTCTTCCACTCCTCCATGATGACATCACAGAGCTGGTGGATGTTAGAGACCTTGTGCTCCTCCACCTTCCGTTTGAGGATCCCCCACAGATGCTCAATAGGGTTTAGGTCTGGAGACATGCTTGGCCAGTCCATCAGCTTTACCCTCAGCTACTTTAGCAAGGCAGTGGTCATCTTTGAGGTGTGTTTGGGGTCGTTATCATGTTGGAATACTGCCCTGTGGCCCAGTCTCTGAAGAAATATAAAAGCAAATAAAATTAAAAAATACAGTAAACTCCCCATTATCCAGCATCCAAAGGGATTGGTAGATTCCGGATAAATGTAGTTTCTGGTTGCTTGAGCGTTACTATTAAAAATGGGTTTATCCGATGCCATTCCCCATACTATACCATACCATAACAGTATATTGTACTCTAAACCGTTAAAGGAGAACTATGAGGTGAGTGAAAATCACTCAGCCTCATATTTCGAGCTGACGTGTGACAATGAAACTGTCACACGTCGGCTCAATAGATCGGGAAGTGAGCAAACACATACCGTCGCTCGCTCACTTCTCGATCCTGTCCCTGCAGAGAGCCGTGACTGTCACTCACGGCTCCCTGCAGGGATTCCCTCCCCTGTCCGATCCTCCAGCGCTGACCGGCGGAACGGATGGGGAGGGGGCGGGTACAGCTGGCATTGCCTCTAGATAGGCACAGCCAGCTGTCAATCACACAGCTGGGTGGATCTTGACAGTAATGTCGGGATCCGTCCTGGCTGCTGCGGTCTCGGTATACCGCGAGCTGCAGCTCGCGGTATACTGAGCTTTGGGGGTCACGGGAGGACGCTAGTTTGTGTCCTCCCGTGACCCTTAGGAGAACTATGGGGAAAAGCACTGACCCCATAGTTCTCCTTTAACAATACATTGCAGTACTGGGAGTGATCACTAGTCGGCTTCTTTACAGGATATTATATAACACAGCACTTTCACAAACCTTAGATCAGACACCCGTTTCCAGGATAATACAACACTTTTCAGAGATCGTTCAGACGCTCATTCCCAGGATAATCCAGCACTTTCGGGCCCGTTCCTATAGCTTTCCATGCTCCAGAGCCCGCTCTCCCTCTCCCAGCAGCTGGCAGATTGACTGAACAGTGAGTACACAGGGGATTTTTTATTTGTTTTGCCGATTAGATTGGAGTTCCGCTTAGCTGAATACCAGATAACAGAGAGTTTACTGTAATATGTTATTAACTAAAGACATGTAAATATATTGTAAATAGGGATGTCCAGATACCAAGAATCGTACTTGGTACAAGAACAAGTACTGACAATGTTCCAGCTCCAAGACTAGACCAGGTACAAACCAGACCAAGTACAAGTACTGATACTTGCCCAAGTCCTCACAGATACAAGTACTGATACATTTTTGTTTAGTGTCATGTGACAGTTTTTCTAAAACAATACAGAGTAATGATTTCAGGACAGTGGTGGAGCGCCAGAGCCAGGTCCCAGTCATAGCTCCAACCGCTGCAACCCTGGTAGTTCTCATGAAAATGCCAAGTATCAGCACTGGTATCTGAACATCCCTATTTGTAAACGTATAACAGGGGATGGAAGACCAAAGCTATGAGACAAGGCTACTAAATGTAATTATGTTCACGCTGGAAGTGAGGAGATAAAGGGGGGATATGATTCTGATGTACAAGATGGTGAATGGTGATAGCAACATCAGCAATAAACTTTTTACGGTAAACTCCATAACAAGGACTAGAGGCCACCATCGAAAATTGGTGGAGAAAAGATTTCGGCACAAGGGGCGTAGGGGATTCTTCTCAGTAAGAGCGGTTAGGGTCTGGAACTCGCTGCCGCAAGCAGTGATTTCAGCTGAGAGTGTGGAATCATTCAAAAAGCGTTTGGAACAATTTCCTCACAGACCATAACATACAGGTACACTTAAGAACAAGATCACACATGGACTCATACACATGTAGAATCACATGCATACACGCAATAGGTTGGACTTGATGGACCTGTATCTTTATTCAACCTCAAATACTATTTAACTGTGTAACAGTATAACTTATTGAAAAATAATAATATGTCATTAGCTAAAAGACATGTAAATATATTGTAAACATGTATAATAATAAAATATAGAAATATAAACTTTAAAAAAAGAATATACAAACAAATAAAATATAAAAATAATATGGTATTAA
>NW_017306283.1:1817612-1830124 GCF_000935625.1 Nanorana parkeri
TAAATATATTGTAAATATGTAAAATAATAAAATAGAAAAATATAAATTAAAAAAAGAATTTAGAAACAAAATATAAAAATAATATATAATTAACTAAAAAACATGCAAATAAATAGTAAACATATAAAATAATTTCAATATAAAAATATAACAAAAAAAATATCAATGACATATAAAAATAATTATTTACTACCTTAAAAAAATTTAAAAATTGTAAACAAATGTAAAAATTCCATGAAAAAATATAAACATCATAAGCCATAACCTAAATATGTCACTAGAGATAGCTGTAGCTGCCTGTGAACATTAGAGAAATGGTATTTAAAGCAGCCAAATGCTAGCTCGATATTGCGTTTAATCATAGCCATGGCTGCCATTTAGCAAAGAGCCATTACTACACAGGAATATATGATCAGGTGATGTAATTATTGAAGCGACAACTGGCTATTTAAAAAAAATGGAAAGCTACTTCATTAACATGCCTCCATGCTGATTACTATAATTATTGACGAATCTGGCTTATTATATATATATATTCATATAAATCCAAAATATTGCAGATGTAAATGATGTGCAATTTTCTGCAGTGTGGGCTGTGCCGAATTCCCTATTCCTATAATTGGTTGGCTGGCACAACCTTTACCCTTCCCCTCATTGAGCTCTACAGTAGACATATTTTGATGTGTTATGGGCTCAGCAGCTGGCCAAGGTATTCAAAATAAAATTAACCATCATAAACTTAAACTGTCTAAAGCCGAAACTTTTTGGATAGAATAGGCAATGGTTACCCCACCAGGTTTTTGTGTGTGTGTGGGGGGGGGGGAATTGCCATCCGTGTCCCATTTGGGAGGTTCACCTTCACTTCCTGCAGTGTAAACACAACAGAAGGTGAGCGCAAAACCGAGGGGAATCCTTCTAAGATACTTGTCACTGAAACAAGTGCCCCCCTTTCCCCCATTGGAAGATTCCCATCTATTCCTCTTTGGGTGACCACTTAAACTTTTGGACTTTTGCTCACTTTGAGTCTTGGTGACAGTGGCTGCCAGGACACATAGAGAGGGTGAATCACAGGGAGCAATACAATCTGGCAGAGGTTCTAACCTTCCTTTCCTAACCCTTTCGGTTTAGACACACTTTAAATAGAAACAATGAAAGATGAGCTCTGGACTTCCCTTCAGTCTTGCATAGTTGTACATGCTCCTCTCCTGGACTGGAAGTATAAGAAAACAGCACTATTAGAACAAAAAAGAACAAAACAAGATAAATCAACTATATAGTGAAAGTGAATAGTATATATATATATATATAAACAAAATGATAGACAAAATGATAGGTGACACAGTGACTGCTATTATAACATCAAACAAGTCAGATGAACAGATGAAGCCTATGACCAGTCTTCCAAAAAAGTAAATGTGTCTTCATTCCAGTAAGAGTTATTCATTCATATCACTGTGATCCCCTCCCCTTTCCACACTCACCAGATGTAGTGTGACCTTCCATTACTCATTCTAAGGTCAGAAACATCTTACACAGTGGTGGTTGCTTCAGGTTGATCCCGTATACCTCAGAAAGATCAAGTCACTGATGAGAACTTCGAAGGAGGTTATTCACAAAGGATCCAGCCGTAGCTTCGGCTGATCCTTCGGCCGCCGGAGCCCTTCGATTCAGTCGAACTAAAGGGCTGCTGCATGGACTATTCACTATAACCCGTACAGCAGCCGAAGGCGGCCGAGCGGCTCAGCCGAGCCGTAAGCATATGCTTCGGCTCAGCTGAGCCGAAGTGACGGCCAAAGTGAGGCGAACGGCCTGCCTCACGGTTGGCTCCACCCAGTTGTTATAACAGATCAGCATCCCCAAATGACCTGGGGATGCTGATCTGTCATTAAACTATAACAACTGAGTGGAGCCGATCATGACGTCATGGCCGGCTCCACCCTTTTGTTATTCATTGGTGGGACCTGCTGGAAGACTCCAGCAGGTGCCGGCCAATAGGAAACAGCTGGGCGGAACTAGCTGTCACTGTTAGCTCCGCCCAATTGGGGTTTTTTTTGGGGGGGGGTGGGGTTCATTTAATTTTACAATTTATTAACATTTAAAAAATATTTTTTCAACCTTTTTATTTAACTCTTTTCATTGATTTTCTATTCTGCTCGGGACCACTGAGGTACCGAACAGAATAGCCGAGTCGAATGCCGCTATTTCGACTATTCACTCACTGCCATTTGGCCTCTATGAGAATAGGGGCGAGCGTTAGCGGGTGAGGTGGCGGAGCTCCGGCTCAGCCGATCCAGATGTTGGATTGGCTGAGTCGAAGTCCTTCTGCACTTCAGCTCAGCCGAACATGCAGAGCATGTTCAGCTGACCGAAGGCAGCCGTACAGAGCCTATGTACGGCTGATTCCACAAGTGAATAGCCGAACAGCGTTCAGCTTACTTCACTTCGGCTCAGTTAATCACTCGGCTTTGTGAATAACCCTGTAAGTATTTGGAAACTCCTTTACAATATTCAGATCCCAATCATATCTAACTCACATTTGCGCTTTTTACTCGGTGTTCCAGCATATAACGCAAAGAATTCTTATCGGGTAAAAACGTTCATCATATCCAATAAGTAGCAACAAATGCACTTACAATTCCAGATGCATAAAAAAACAGCAATGGAAGTAAGCAATTACATCTTTTAAGATTTTACAATAAATAGAGATTGAAGGCATTAACGGGCACCACTCGAAAAAGTCACACTAGAGGAAATGCTTTGAGTGGAGGTGCTTGATGCTTTGCACCTTTTGGATTATCGATCTGTGGGAATGTTTTTGTGACATCTGGAATTGTAAGTGCATTTGTCCTGAGAATATTTGTCAACACTCATTTTGGGTGGCCAATGCCAAAAAATAAATGTTTTCCCAGTTCAAATGTAGTGTTGTAATAATACATTATGGCCATTAGAAGGAGTTTCCTGGCTCGAACGTAGTGTTTTGTTGTAATAATTAGGGATGCACCGAAATGACATTTTCTAGACCGAAAGCGAAAATAAACATTTTTTTCAGGCCCAAATCGAAAATGACAATTTTTTTTCAACTTTTTCCAAAATATTCTTAATTATCTATTTTTATTTATTCATTGTGGGTTTTTTTTACCATACTGTTAGGGGCTATGCGGAAATATCATGGGTTTGAACAGACCCCTAAAATAATCCCTTTTAAAATAGATTTTCCTTTTTAAAATTGTACTCATTCTCTTATTCTGCATCCCCTGTCATGAATGAACATATATTATAGTATATATAGATTGCAATGGATATTACGGATAAAGAACATTGGTATTTTGGAATTAGGTAGGTGCAACCTTTTCACCAGATCCACCGTGGTGCTTTGCAACTTTATTTTATTCAGTTCATCTCTGTGTTTCATTTTAATGTGACATCTTTGTTTTAAGGGCTCAGCAAGAAAGTCAAATGTGTTAGTCTGACAGGCAATGTTATCAGCCGAATGTTGCACTACGCCTGTGGCTTTTATTTTTACACCTCTGAATAGAAGCGCTGTGTTTGTGTTGTTCTGTTTCAGGATCTGTACTCTCAGTCCTACGATGCTGTGGGCGTGATGTTCGCATCTATCCCCGGATTCGCTGATTTCTACTCCCAAACCGAAATGAATAACCAAGGCGTGGAATGCCTGCGCTTACTTAATGAGATCATCGCTGATTTTGATGAGGTAAATATCACCGACAGGAAAGGAACATGGAATATCAGATGATGAAATATGCCATCTATGCGAATCAATATTGTTATTTTATCACCCAAGTCTCACATTGTCATTATTTCAACATAAAAAGGAGATTTGCATGCAATATTAACGACCAATAATAAGGACCCAAAGTGACACCCCCTCTGCTATGACCATCTTGCAGAAAATATTTTCTTGTTGGTTTGATTCCCAATTGTTGAGCAATCAATGACAGCCCGGTCAGACAGCTAGCCACTGCACACAGTGTCGGCTGCCAGCTGTCAAAAGGCGACAGAGTAACGTTCCCTTTACACTTGGGCATCATGCAGTAGACATTAGTCTACCCCAGCCAAACTGCGGCCCTCCAACTGTGGGGAAACTACAAATACTATCATGCATCTGCCTCAGTAGGCCATGCCTGTGGCCGTCAGAGACTTGCAATGCCTAATTGGACTTGTAGTTTCATCACAGCTGGAGGGCCGCAGTTTGGCTACCCCTGGTCTACAGTTTGTGGGCAGAAAGCAGTAAATAAAAACCAAGTCAGAAGACTAAAGAATAGACAAACTTGGACAACATTAGGCAAGGGCCAGGTTTGGATTTATGTCAATGGATTTCGCAGGCACACAATCCTTTGCCCTTAAAGCAACACCCCTATTCTGGAATCACCTCTTTTTCATGGTAACTGGTCTTATAGTCCAGTTTGAATCACCCAAATACATTCCATGTGTATCAGAACAAAAGGTGTTAATTTTCTTTAGAAAGCACCCACAGCCTGAGTAGAAAAGCCTGTCCCCTACCAGCATGCTGCAGAGAAGGACCCTTGCTACCTGTGTGGAAGCAGTGGTCTCTCTGCAATATGCCACTTGCTGAGTTAGAGCTTCAATTAGCAGGATGCATACAGACCACTGCTACTATGCATTGAGCGAGAGTCCTTCCCTATAGTACCTTCTGTGGGAATCTGCAAAGGGGATCAAGGTTTGGATTTGGTATTGGAAACATGGCAGCCTTGTATGTGAATTGACATAACATACTGTAAGCGTATATGGTGTGCCCTATATATACTGTGTACTTCCTGTTCCTAATAGAATTAGGCCTAGTGATGAAGGGCCATCTTTCACATAAGAACTGCTTCTCTCCCTATACAAGTCTATGAAAATGCAAAAACAGCTTGAAGCAAGTCTTTTTTTAATACCTGCCTGAAGTTCAGCTCTAAACAGAATGGTACCATATTAAGGGTCTGCTGGCATTGTGGTAATTTGTATGTTATTTTCCTTTTAGCTGTTAGATGAAGAGAGATTCCAGGATATAGAGAAGATCAAAACCATTGGAAGCACATACATGGCTGTGTCTGGATTATCCCCAGAGAAACAGGCAAGTACATCCAGCATCATCTAGCTCTTTTCTTCGCAGCCTGGCTGTCCCTGGCCCGCCGCTTTCATTCATTGGATCTCAGTTCATTCAATCATAGAGGCTCAGCATCACATGTGGGCGTCACCTAGGGCAGACTGTATGCAAATGCATCCTGCCTAGGAATTCTCACTTTTCCACACTGACATCCACCCACTAGTATCGGTATCTGGGCTGATGCCGAGTATTTGGTGAGTACTTGCCCAAATTCTCTGATGCCTAGCCCGACATTTCCTGTATCAGGAAGCCAGGCAGCGTGTAATGACGCAGCGCCGGCTCTCTGATTAGCCGGGAAGCCGGCGTTATGCTCCCTCGTCACCTCATTACACGGCGCCTGGCTTCTTGATTGGCCAGAAAGCCGGCTCCATGCTTTCTCGTCTCGTCATGCTTTTCTCGTCTTTTTCTAGTGACAAGAAGCATGGGGACAATTTCCCTGCTAATCGGGAAGCCGGGTGGCAAGTCTTTACACGCCGCCCAGCTAATCAGGAAGCCTGGTGGAGAGTCATTACATGCCGCCTGGCTTCCTTCATGGGACTTCCGGTATCAGTATTCGGTATCGGCGAGTAACGAAAAAAAAGATATCTGTCCTCGTACTCGATAGCGAAATACCGGCATCGGTGCATCCCTAATAATAATAATAATGATAAAGAATAACTTTTATACAGTATGATTCTTTACTGCCAGCGATGGCTGTCACATGCAAGTAGTCAGGCAGCTCTATAGCTTGTATGTTGTATGGAGCTGGGGAATGTGCACGAACTCCAAAGCAAACCACCGCACACTCTCGCACCCGCCACTGACAGCTATTCAGGGCTACACTGTCCCCTGTGCGGTCCCAGAACCCACACGGCGGGTCTGTGCACTTCGATTGAAGGGAGATCAGCATACTACCAGCTCCCCTCCGATCACTGAAAGCAAAAGTGATGTGTATTACATCACTTCCAGTTTCAAGCTGTCATTTCAGCGGCTGCTGTAGCCAGAGAAGAAGCTGGTGAAGCTCGATCTGTGCGTCATCAGCTTCTTTGGTGTCCCTAGGGGTCTAATGATGTCTCCATAAAAGGGGGCCAGTCATTGCATCTGTGCTATCACATAGGGGGTTTGTTAGGCTCCATGTGGTGGCAATAAAGTTAGGTGTAATAAAAAAAAGTTTAAAACACTAAAGTCTCATATAAAAAGAATTTTAGAAAATAAAAACAAGCGTCGTGTACAAGCACATACAAACGACGTGTGAAAACGATGTTACATATCACCACGAACGTCAGTGTGAGAGCAATAATTCTAGGGTCTTCAATCACTGTTGACACTAAATTGATGAACGGTAAAAGCTTTTAAAGCGTCGCCCATGGACAATTGTGGGTATTGTAGTTTTTGTGATTTCACAGACAAATACATTTGTAAGGCTTGACATGTTTGGTATTTACTTACCCGACACGACCCCGTCTTTTATATTTTATGATAAGAATGATATGATGAAAACAATTCATTTTATTGTATTTTATATCCTAAAAAATACCAGTTTGATAAACATTTGCGCAAATATTGTGTGACATAAAAATTTGCAAGTAGCCTCTTTTTTTTTATTATTCTACAGCGCCTCTGCTTTCAGAAAATATATAATTGTTTGGGGTAGGGGGGGGGGTTAATCTGTGTGTTTAAAAATTAAGAAATTGCTGAGGACAGTAAATGGTTAAATACCATTTAAAAAAAGCTCAGTTCGCCTCAATCAAAAAATAAAAATGATATAAAATAAATTTTGGGTTTGGTGTTGTGAGAAGGAGTAATTCTCAGTCAAACTTTCACAGCACTGTAAAGTGAAAAATGTTCGGGTCATGAAGAGGGTTTAACATGATGGTCCTGAAATGGTTAAATGAGCTTCACTCTTCTCGCTGCATTCCAGCAGCTACCGCTCTGGAAGGGTCTCACAGCCACAGTCATGAATCCTAGAGATAGATGCATGAAGGGTTTTGTAGTTTCACTGCAGCTGGTGGGCCGGAGTTTGCCCACCCCGATCTAAGCACGCAGTCCGAGCCGAGTTCAGGGGATAAAAACATCATGACTTGGTTGTATCCATGAAAACCAGACAGTTGTTGCATTATATTCTCCTGAGCGGCTGCAATTTTCCCAGCCGTGTGCCAACAAATGGGCGAAATTATGTCATTCCCTCACAAGAGGCACTTCTCCGCTAATGCAATTTTGCAGCTTTTAGGAAATTAAAAAAAACAATAATGCATTGAAAATGTCACGCGGGCTTATGGGAAGATGTTTCTGTCAGTTTTACTCCCTGTAGTTGGCACAACATCTCTCTATCTGCTGGCCAGGCGTTACTGGGACTCTGATGTATGAAAACGAATGACGCAGTTGTTGCCAATAGCAACCGATTCAGTACTATTTCTTGAAGAAGGGACCCTGTGTGGCCCTGAAATGTCGGCTTCCCATGACTAATATGACTTTGATCTAATAAATGGATCCAGCATTTATGATTCTATTCCGTGTGCACTGGTGACTTGCCATTCATTCCATTCAATATTTCACTTGGCACCATCCATGTCATCACTATGAGTGCCACTATCATCCTGGACGGTCGTAACGCTGTATGGAGTGCAGCTTACTCACATTTCTCATCCAACATCAGTATCTGACCTCACAAATGCTCTTTTGGTTGAATAGGCATACATTCCCTTATTCTACCAAAACCTTGTGGAAAGCCTTCATAGAAGAGTAAAAACTGTTATAGGGGGAGCCAACTTGATTATAAAGTTTATTGTTTTGCAATGGCATGTCTAACAAGCTTATATACAAGGATCAGGCATAACATTATGACGAACCATCTAATATTGAGTAGGTCATCCTTTTGCCACCAAAACAGCCCTAATCCGTTGAGGCATGGACTCCACTAGACCCTTGAAGGTATGGTATCAGGAACCAAGCAATTTGAGCCAAAGTAGCTCTTCTATTGGATGGGACTACATGGGCAAGCCACTCCCCATGTGCATCAGTGAGCCTTGGCCACCCATGACCCTGATGTCAGTTCACCGGTTTTCCTTCCTTGGACCACTTTTGGTAGGTCCTGACCACTGCAGACAGAGAACATCCCACAAGAGCTACAGTTTTGGAGTTGCTCTGACCCAGTCATCCAGACATCACAATTTGGCCCTTATCAAAGTCCTTCAAATCCTTACACTTGCCCATTTTTTCTGCTTCCAACACATCAATTTCAGTTTCAGTGATAAAATGTTCACTTGCTGCCTAATATACCCCCCCCCACTTCCAGGTGCCAGTGTAATATATCCCCCCCACTTCTAGGTGCCAATGTAATATATCCCCCCCCACTTCTAGATGTCATTGTAGTGTTATTTACTTCACCTCTCAGTGGTCAGAATGTTATGGCTGATCGGGGTAAGTGTGATGGGCTGTGTTCATATTTGGCCACATAGTGTACCAGACGTTGGATAGATAGACCACCTGGTAGTTTCTTGTTTTGTTCATAGGTTCTGTTGGTGAGTTCCCAGGTCTGCACATCTGTTGAGTCCATTAAGAAGGGTTCCCACTCAATGTGCTGCTCTACTCCCATCTATTGGTGGGAATGCTGTGCAAGCGGCATTCACCCAGCATATGGTCAGTTGAATTTTACATTATGGAGTATGTAACAGGAGAAGGGGTTTCTTCTCTTTACTTCCATGGGTGGTCCTAGTGGGGAGCTGAATACAGGCTAAATATAAGCAGCTCCAGGAGTGGAATTAAAGTGATATTAAGTGCAAGTTACTCACAACTTCACTTTAGGGTAACCATATATAACTGTCGATGCCTTTAGACTAGAAATCCTATTGGCCAAAAAAAAAACACAAAGCAGGTTTCCCTCAGTAAGACATCTGCAGAAACCCTCTTAAGGCAAAATAAACATAGCATAATACATAAAGCAAAAACATTTATTTTTAATTGGACTGCTGACATCATCACGTCTTATGGAGGTCCATTGATCTGCGTTAGACATGAGGAAGCCAAGGGACATTCCATAGTGTAACGAGTGCCACAAAAACCTTATTCTAACTCTGCTGATTTAATGCAATGTTGGTGGTTTTGCACCCCCTCTGCTATCTGAGTTCAGGAAGGGTTACGTGTTTAGGTATATCATATAATAGGGCCCCTCTGTTATTATCCTATGTTATACCTTAAAGGTGCCCATACACTGCACGATTATCGTACGATAATCGTATGCGATCGGTTTTTTCGTACGATAATCGAGCAGTGTGAACGGAGACGTGCGACCGTTTCTACTGTACGGTCGCACGTCTTCTGTCGAACCAGCATGTTCGAAAACCAGCCGGTAATCGTACGATTCTCGGCTGGTTAGAACGGTGCTCGGAAGATAAATGCTGAACGGGCCGGTGTGCGCACGCGCACACTGCCCGTTCAGCATTGCGGTCATCGGAAGCCTGCCCCTCAGGGGGGCGGGCTTGCGATGATCGAGAGTGCGATCTGCCTGTCCAAGATAGGCAGATCGTACGTTTTTTTAATCCCTTTACAACCATGGTTGTAGAGTGTATGGCCACCTTGACAGTTCACTGCCGAGCCTAATTGGTTAATTCTACATGAGCGTGGGCTTCACTGGTTCACTGATGGAGTGTGAGTAAATCGCTCGTTATGTTCATGAATGATGCAGGTGTAGGGAATGGAGGGGAATTCCCATGCTGTCATTCATAATTACGTCAATTACCAAATAAGAATGACATTTCCTGTTGGGTAATGAGGGAAGTGGACCTCCTTTCGGTGCATTAATGAGCTCCTGGCCTGGCACTGCAGCAGCAGATTTGCCTATTGCAGGCTCAGTGAAAACTCTCCATTTTGCTCATTTCACTTAATCGTTTCATTGCTATTAAATTCAGTTTGATGATGAACGGTAGTTACATAGTATGTTACATAGTAAGTTCAAATGCTTCAGAAATGTGATGATGTTGCATGGCTTAAAAAAACAGGATTAAAATGTAAAAATAAATGTGTCACGTATCTCGGTGCCTGTCTTGCTGCTCTTGTCCTTGATAATGATGGACAGTAGGTGCAGGGTTAGACTCCTGTTGTCTCCCCTGTACCTCCAACGCAGACGATGAAGGACAGCAATGTGGTTCACCTTCCGTTTACCCGGCACTTCAGTCGGCTTCTGACAGCTGAAGCAGGAAGCCCTGAGAGCAGCATTTCATGCTTCAGTGAACCCCGAGCAGATCGGGGAAGGGACGTTCCAACCTGACACGGTGTGCCTTGCTCCCGGGTAGCTTGTACATCATTTATACAGAGGGATCTGATTCGGAACTGGTAAAGCGCAGGTAACTTACATCCAGTAGCTGCAAATTGAAGTCAGGTTGTAATTAGTACTGCAGGCACTCAATCACAGGTCTATGCTGGCAGCTGTAATAATGGCAAAGTACTGATATGCATGGGAAGTCATGTAAAGGTGCCCATACAATGTGCGATTATCGCACGATAATCGCAAAGTGTATGGAAGGCGTGCAACCGTTTTTACTGTACGGTCGCACGTCTTTTGTCTTAGGAGCATGCTAGAAAACCAACCGAGAATCGTACGATTTTCGGCTGGTTTTTAGCATGATCGTAAGATCAATGCCGCACGGGCCGGTGTGTGCACGCGCACACTGCCCATTCAGCATTGTGGTCATCGGAAGCCCGCCCCTCGGGGCGGGCTTGCGATGATCGCAAGTACGATCTGCCTGTCCAAGACGGGCAGATCGTAAGTTTTTTTTATTACTTTACAACCATCGCAAGACTAAGGTCTTGCGATGGTTGTAAAGTGTATGGCCACCTTTAGGCTGAAGTTCCTGCTTTGTCACCTGTCCCATGTGCTTCCAGTTGAGATTATTGGAGGCTATGCCAACGATCAATGTGTGGGCATGATCCACCATTGTCAGCATCAGGAAACTTGCCCTGGGCAATACAGCTGCTGCCGGAGCAAGTGCATGTAGACAGCAAGTGGCCGAAAGAGGCTACAGGAGATCAGCAGCACTGAACTGAAATCACTGAAAAATGGTTTAAACCCTATTCTAAATGGAAACCACAAGACACTTGTTTGCTTTAGCAAAGTAGGCATGCAGTTAGCGTTCACATCTACATTCAATAAGACTGCAGACGTCTCTAGAAGAGGGCAGTGTTGGAATCAGTGAACGCCGGTCTGCATTTTGCTTGGCTCAGATTTAGGGCTGCTTATAAGATGAGACTATCGGCAACCAGGCTTTGAATGCCAGCATTGAAAATGATGGCAATATCTGACCATGCAGCCGGCAGGATTTACACACTGAGCCGGTTGTGATACAAAATGTTATTGTATGATTTAGAGCTTACCTTGAAAAAGAAGAGAAAGGAACTGCAGCTGAGCGCCGCTAATGTGCTTTGTGTTTTGTATTATGCAGCAGTGTGAAGACAAATGGGGTCATTTGTGTGCTGTGGCTGATTTCTCCATCGCGCTGAATGAAAGCATCCAAGAGATCAACAAGCATTCATTCAACAACTTCGAGCTACGCATTGGTAAGTGTAACAGACTGATAAACCAGACAGACAGAAAAAATGGATGGATGGATAGATAGATAGATAGATAGCCAAGAACCAATGGGAGGCTTTGTAGGCAGGGAGTGGTGGGGCCCAGCTGAAGTTTAATGGGAAAAGATAAGAATTGATGGATAGATAGTTACATAGTTAGTCAGGTTGAAAATAGACACGTGTCCATCAAGTTCAACCTATAGAGATATTGGGGAAAAAAAGAAAAGCCTGAATAGAACGCTACGCCCACAGTTACCCACTGTTGATCCAGAGGATAGATAGATAGATAGATAGAATCACATGCACATGGAGCAATTACTATTACATAGATACATACACAAATAGAGGTCAACCAAGGAGAGTTAAGGGGGACCAAATAGATTGACGATCCTGGAAGTGTCCCCTCTGCTCCCAGTCTTCCCCTCATCACCCCTCTGCTCCCACATCTCCCTTTGCTCCCACTCTCACCTATATCCCCTCTGCTCCCACTCTCCCTCATATCCCCTCTGCTCCCACATCTCCCTCTGCTCACACTCTCCCCCATATCCCCTCTGCTCCCACATCTCCCCTCTGCTCCCACTCTCCCACATCTCTTCTCTGCTCTCACATCTCCCTCTGGTCCCATGGTCCCCCACATCCCCTCTGCTCCCAGTCTTCTCCCCATCACCCCTCTGCTCCCACATCTCCCTTTCCTCCCACTCTCCCACATCTCCCTTTCCTCCCACTCTCCCCCATATCCCCTCTGCTCCCACTCTCCCTCATATCCCCTCTGCTCCCACATCTCCCTCTGCTCACACTCTCCCCAATATCCCATCTGCTCCCCCAGCTCCCCTCCGCGCCC
>NW_017306283.1:1830300-1844775 GCF_000935625.1 Nanorana parkeri
GATGGATAGATAGTTACATAGTTAGTCAGGTTGAAAATAGACACGTGTCCATCAAGTTCAACCTATAGAGATATTGGGGAAAAAAAGAAAAGCCTGAATAGAACGCTACGCCCACAGTTACCCACTGTTGATCCAGAGGATAGATAGATAGATAGATAGATAGAATCACATGCACATGGAGCAATTACTATTACATAGATACATACACAAATAGAGGTCAACCAAGGAGAGTTAAGGGGGACCAAATAGATTGACGATCCTGGAAGTGTCCCCTCTGCTCCCAGTCTTCCCCTCATCACCCCTCTGCCCCCACATCCCCCTTTGCTCCCACTCTCACCTATATCCCCTCTGCTCCCACTCTCCCTCATATCCCCTCTGCTCCCACATCTCCCTCTGCTCACACTCTCCCCCATATCCCCTCTGCTCCCACATCTCCCCTCTGCTCCCACTCTCCCCTCTGCTCCCACTCTCCTACATCTCTCCTCCTCTGCTCCCACATCTCCCTCTGGTCCCATGGTCCCCCACATCCCCTCTGCTCCCAGTCTTCCCCTCATCACCCCTCTGCTCATGTTGAGAATTAGTACATAATAACACCAGGAGCTCTTTGTGGAGTTCTCCTTTAAGCCTATACGAGCTAATTTGGTATGCTGAAATGATACCACATATCCCCAGTGCCGTATATATTATCTGCTGCTTATCCTAGAAATTCGGCCTTTGCTATGTGATTAAATGAAAAGGTTTTTTTTGCTAGATGGTTGTTTCACGCTTTAGCAAATACGGCTTTATTATTGGAAAATGAAAAGAATGAATTTAGATATCACGGGGCTATTGGTGTTCCAGAGACTGGCGGGGACGCGGCACACATACTAACCGAACTATCAGTGAATCTCTAGGAAGGTCATAAGTCTGAATTAATGAGGTGTATACAAATGTAGCAACTGTTCAGTGTGTTGTGATCAGGGTCTTTACATTGTGACGCATACCGGTGTCAGCAAAATGCATCACGCGGCCGCCTCGTAAAAGGCTCACTGTTCTATGCTAGATACAATAAGCAAGTCTTGGCCTGGCATAATGGGGACATTCTCTACAATCATTGCACCCTTTAAAGAAAACCGCTCATTAAAGAGACATGGAGGCTGCCATTGCATCTAGTTTTTTTCAAAAGGAGTTTGGAAAGCTTGACTCCTCTTATATTTTTAACTGTTGCAAGAAAAAGATTGTACTTAAAGAAGCCCTGTCACTTTGCTAATCCAACCATTATTACTCCCAGCTCCATTTCTCTATTGGAGCTGGGAGATGGTTTAGGAGCTTATGCAAGGTTAGTGAATTCCTCACCTCCCTATGACCAACCCATGACAGTGTTCAGATCTGGAGATTGGCCACTTAGACCCATGCGCTGCATTCTAGGAGGAGGTCACATGTTCCCCTATATTGGAAAGCATGTGGTACTTCCTGAGGGCTCCAAAGGAGTGGTGGGGCAGCATGACAAAGGTGAGTATAGGTAAGTGGGGGTTGTGCTTTCAAGTCTCTTTAAATTATTGTCAGTCCTCAGAAAAGTGACCCTTTCCTTGCTGCAGGGGGACATAATACTCCCTAAAGTCAGGCTGTATATTGCCAGATGACCAGCCCATCATGCAGCCCACCCTGTCAAAGGCTTGGCAACCATGCAAAGCCATACAAAATGCATAAGTGCCTGCTTTACATTTCAGCTTATTGACAAAACATAGTATGGCAGCACTGGTACTATGATATATAAGGACATGGCCCCGGGCATCCAGTTATAGTGCACATCAGATACATGCTTAGTTTTCTTGTTCTCAAATGGCTTCAACAACATCCAAGGGTCTCAGTGGTTGGTCATACAGCTGAGTCTTTGAAGACCAAGTCAACTTCAGGAAGCATAATGACTATCAAATGACAGAGCATCCTACCACAGCAAGGTAAATTGTGCTTTTATCCCAATAGGAAAACCATAATTGCTGTAACTGCTTAAAAAATGTTGGGTGGAGTCCGAATTTGTTAGTCAAGTCCATCTAAATCTGCTAGTCCATCCAATACCGCCCTCCCCACAGGGTGACAATTCTGCTCTCCAAGGGTGGCTCCGCTGCTCCTCCATAGAGTGGAGCCACCTAAGACAGGAAGTGGGTTACTGGCCAGATCCCCAGGTGAGAATAAAGGGAAAAAGCCTAAAATAAGAAAAACAATGCAACCACCGCATCTAAGGACTAGTAAGCTGTAATATATTACATTACATTTTTGGGGGTTTGGATATGCTTTAAATTGGTGGGTCTATTTCTGCTTTAGGAGCCTTTTCACACCCTTGGTTTTTCCTTCTGATTGACAGCAACATGGCAAAATCAGTGTTCAATGTGCCAAAATTGCCTCAAGTTCAGTTTTGTTAATCCCTTATTGTCAGTTTTATTGTTTTGCTGAAATGCTAATTCCTTTTGCCTTTTTTACATTTCAGGGATAAGTCACGGATCGGTTGTTGCTGGCGTTATCGGAGCAAAAAAGCCCCAGTACGACATCTGGGGGAAAACCGTCAACCTGGCCAGCAGGATGGACAGCACGGGCGTAAGCGGCAGAATACAAGTGCCTGAGGAAACGTATCACGTCTTGAAGGACCGCGGCTTTGCATTCGAGTACCGCGGAGAGATCTACGTCAAAGGCATAAGCGAGCAAGAAGGAAAAATCAAAACGTATTTTCTTCTAGGAAGAGTTCAGCCAAATCCGTTAATATCACAGCCAAAAATAATCACCGGACAATACTCTCTAGCTGCTGTCGTACTAGGACTTGTCCAGTCTCTTAACCGGCAGAAACAGAAACAGATCCTTAATGAGAATAACAATTCCGCCATCATGAAGGGACATTATAACCGGCGGACACTATTGGCCTCCAGCGGTTCGGAGGCAGTCACGCAAACAGATGGAGCTGATAAACCCGAATTGCCATAAAACACAATCTTTTTTTTTTTTCCTTTGAGTTCATTTTTTGTATTTCTTTTATATATAAATACACAAATAAAGACTTATAATTTTTTTACAAAAAGCTTGTGTTTTTTTTCCTAATTTTTTACCATAAACTCATTAAAATGTGTAAACAATGTGTAACTAACACAGCAAAGCCAGATAAACTGTGGCAGATTTACATAAACTTGCGTGTTTGATTCTGAGAGTAGGAGAATTCTATTCTCTACCTATGCTGGAATAATACTTACTGTGTGGTGATATTTTAGGATCTCAACATTTTTTTTTTAATAGGAGAGGGTTCATGCAAAACCTCAACCTACAGGACCGGAGTCTGGACTCATTGGGGGTCAGAAACTGGTTAATTATGACCTACCAGTCAATTGTGGCTATGTAATGGGTAGATTGCGACCCTGCCATGCTGCCAACTTCTGGCCTGGGAAAATTAGCAGGTGTGTACTGCCGGGATCGGCTCAGCTATGAGCTTAGTGTGTCACATAGGCAGACAGAAGGGATGACATGCTGCTACCTGTAGCGTGTTATATGCTCTGTGAAACTTACTCCTGACCCCTGCACTCTGCAACAACTACTATTGACCACTATACTCTGTGTAATATACTCCTTACTTCTGCTCTCTGCATTACTTACTTCTAACCGCTGAACTCTGCAATACTTACTATTGACCCCTGCACTGTGCATTACTTACTACTGACCCCTGCAATCTGAGTTGCATACTACAGACCTCTGAACTCTGCATTCGTCGTTTCTGACCCCTGCACTGTATGTTACTTACTACTGTCCCTGGAACTCCCCTTGTCCCTTGAAACATTGTTACATACTACTGACCTCTGAACTATGTGTTACTTAATACACAGCCCTGAATTCTGCGTTACATACTCCTGACCTTTAAACTCTGCATTACTTACTCCTGACTGCTGCACTCTGTGTTACTTACTACTGACCCCTGCATTCTGCATTACCTACTGCTAACCCATGCACTCTGCATTGCTTATTACTGACCTTTCCACTACCTACTACTGACCCATGCACTCTGCGTTACTTTCTACTGACCCCTGCACTCTGCGATACCTGCTCCTGAACCATGTACTGTGCATACTACTGACCTCTGGACTCATACTAATCATTACGTACTACCTGACCCCTGAATTTTTCAAACCGTCTTGACTTTTTAATGGGGCCTTGCAGGGTTATCCTGGTCATCGTTGATGTTTTCCATGTTGTTCAGGTAGATCTCCATCTCTCCAGGGTTGTCTACCCCTAGTATACATTTCAGTAAGTTGCCCCTTTAAATACACTCAAAGCAGATGGAATGACTTTAACATGTTAAGGGTTTGTGTTCACTGCATTCATGCATTCGATGTGCATTTGAAATGCACATCAAATACAAGTAAGCATGTTCCTGTTGCCTTCAATGGAGTGTTGTAGATGACAGTTCAGAATGAACATGAACACATGTCTACTCACGACCTAAAGCTGCTATGAAAATGGGTTTGATAACTGCTGGAATTAAAAAATATCTAGGCTATATATAAATGTTTAAAGTGACAGTAAACTCAGAAGTACAAAAATGTATCTTATTTGTGTATCACTCGGCTGTAGATCCTCCAATCATCTCTGAATTGGTGCCGACACTGTCCTTCCTTCTGGAGGGGGGCTACTTTTATTCCCCATGGTCACTGTGTGTGTTGTAAAGTAGTCACCGCTCCAAGCTCACTCCCGGGATGGACTACAATCTCAATACAAATTGGTAACCTGAATGTGAGATTGTAGTCCATCACAGGAGTGAGCTTGGAGTGGTGACTACTACACAACACAGGGACCATGGGGAACAAAAGTAGCCCCCCTCCAGAAGGAAGGACAGTGTCAGCACCAATTCAGAGATGATTGGAGGATCTACAGCCGAGTGATACACAAATAAGATACAATTTTTTTCGTTAATAGTTCAGGTACTTGAATGCATTTCTAAGATTTAACTCACACGCAGTGGCGTCTGAGGGCCCGAAGATCACGGGCATCCAATATTGCGTTTCGGCCTTGTCCCTTCCACACGAAGATTTCTCCAGATTCTCAGAATCTTCTGATGATATTATGTACTGTAGATGATAATATGTTTAAAGTCTTTTTTAGCTTGAGGAACATTATTCTGAAATTCTTCGACAATTTTTAGACGCAGCTTTTCACAGATTGGTGAACCTCATCCAATCTTTACATCTGAGACACTCTGACTCTCTAAGATGCTCCTTGTATACCCAATCATGTTAATGACCTGTTGCCAATGAACCTAATTACTTTCAAAATGTTCTTCCAGCTCTTCCTTGTTAGTACCTCTTACTTTGCCAGCTTTTTGTTGCCCTGTCCCAACTTTTTTGAGACATGTTGCTGCCATCAATTTTTTAAATTACCTTTTTTTTTTTCTTATCATGGTTCATTTTCTCAGTTTAAACATTTGATATGTTTTCTAATTTCCATTTGTGAATAAAATTTGGCCTTATGAGATTTGCAAATCATTGCATTCTGTTTTTATATAGATTTTACACAGCGCCCCAAGTATTTTGGAATTGGGGCTGTATACTGAATAGTATGGGGATGATTTACTAAAGCCAAATAGGACGTTCATTTTGGAAGGGTATTTGCGCTTTGGCTATGATTAAGGTTCCCTTGGAGGTCTGAAACATGTTAGCACCCTTTGTAGCTGCTTTTATGCTTTTTCAATAAATAGGATTCCTACGAGTGCCAGCTCTTTTCCACTTCTCTTTGCACTTTGCAGTGGAAGTTCCTTAGCTTGGCGAATGTGGTGAAATTTAACTTCGCAAAACATACCCAATCATTTGCAAGGAACATTTAAAGAACAGTAGCTTTGCTTGCACGTGATTGGACTGTGGAAGTCAGCAGAACTTCATCTCATTCACTAAACTATAAGGAAACTTCCCCATGCAAAGTGCAAATTCTCTAGTGAGCATCCTATTTGCCTTTAGGCCCGGTTCACACCTGGGCGCGTTCGAACTCTCTGCAAAACGCTCAAACACCGAAATCCCATTATTTCCTATGGGCATGGTTCACACCTGGGCGTATTACAGGCCGTATGAACGCGCTACAAAACGTCCTACGCCCAAAGAAGTACAGGAGCTTCTTTGGAGCGTTTTTGTTGCGCGTTTCCGTTGGAATACAGCCAAGTAGCCCTTGGAAATCGCGGTAAAAACGCGCGTCACGTAACGCGCAACAAACGCGCATATTCGATACGCCTAGGTGTGAACCCAGCCTTAGTAAATCAATCCCTATTCGTGGCCCCTTTCTGGGGCCGCAGCTAAGGCCCCCTATCCCTCATAAGTTGACAATCACTGCCCTGTGCATTCTTTGCTCCTGACTTTTTCCCACAATTCCATGTCGGTAGAGATAAAAGACTTTGTAACAGTTACAGCTGAATAGGCTGTAAATTCCAGCCTCTTTTTATTGGCTGTCACGCCGATTCCAATGACGACATTTTCTTATAACCGGCTTCAAAGGAACAAAAGTTTTAAACAATGGGGTGAAATCACCGTTGCTCAGGGGCACTATGAAACCTTTCTACAAATATGCCGTAAATGTTGCGTGGCGTCCCTGATCGCTTTATTCATCGCGAACGTTATTGTTCTCTACTTACTTGATAAGCACAAAGTCACAGCCAACCCTCACTGACTTCATTCAGCCTCCTAACACATAAATCACTGATGTATTCAATGGCACAACGTCAATAAACTGAGGAGGAGATCTGGGTGTTCGAGTCAGTACCTGTAACTATTTGCATCAAAAGGGTAAGAGATAAAAGTTTGATGGTGGGCTGTAAAATGTGTTATTGCTGAGACATTCCATTGAGATACAATTCAATTCTTAATCGCCCAGAGGAGGAGGAGGGGTAATCTGTGTTGAAGGGTATGTAAACCATAACTATAAACTGCTCTTATTTGTTGCCTTTTTGTTCATTAAAGCCTTGCTTCTCAACTGGTGGGTCGTGACCCAAAAATGGGTCGCGACCCGGTGTTCAGTGGGTCGCCGCATGCCTTCCACTTTTCTAGGTGAGAGGCTCCTCAGCCTCCCTGTAGCGCAGCACAGTTAGTTCTCATGCCAACCAGCCATTCATATGCTGCTTGGCTCTGAGTGTCAGATTGAGGTTGGGTGTGCTGGAGCTAGGGCCGCGAGGAAGCTCCATCCATACGTGCATTATTTACAGCTTCCTTGCATGTCCTGTGGAGGTGCTTGGACTGAAGAGACACCACGTTCTGGCTCCCCGCATCCCTATAGGGCGCGCAAGGGAGTTGTGTAAGTAATGCACATATGGATGGAGCTCTGTCACAGCACTGCAGTCCACCCAGGCGGATGATCCACTCCAGTTCTCATAAGGTAGGGAGACAGACTGTGTGAATCTTAAAAAAAAAGAATAAAAGACAAAAATATATTTTGGAATGTATATGTGTGTGAAATTGTCTTTCAGTGTTTTTGAGGGCCCGTTCACACTAGTGAAGTGCGTTAACTGAACAGTCCTGCGCACTGCACTGTAGCATGCAATCGCACATACTACGCATTCTGGTGTGGGAGGTGTGTTGCCATCCATTTGAATGGCACCCCAAACACCCTGCACCCTTCCTCCCACCCTGCAGTGCGATTGCCCGCACCGAAACGCACTGTACCACAATGCCATGTGTTCCATCTCAGTGCGACTTGGGTCACAACTTAATGACAGAGGACAAATGTGGGTCTTGAGGTTACACAGGTTGAGAACCACTGCATTAAAGAAATAGTAATGATTTTTTTTTATTCATTAATACATTTCACCTTACATTGTAAGTCAAAGAAGAAATCTGGATACAGTAGTTTAAAAACTATCACTTGTGGTGAGACTACCCTCGCACTGCAGGGTTAAAGGTGAACTATGGGGTAAGTGCTTTTCCCAAAGGTTCTCTTAAGGGTCACGGGAGGACAAAAACTAGCGTCCTCCCGTGACCCAAAGCTCAGTATATCGCAAGCTACAGCTCGCGGTATACTGAGACCGCCGCAACCGGGACGGATCCCGACATTACTGTTGAGATCCACCCAGCTGCGTGAGTGACAGCTGGCTCTGCCTACCTAGAGGCAGAGCCAGCTGTACCCGCTCCCTCCCCCGTCCGTTCCTCCAGTCAGCGCTGGAGGATCGGAGCGGGGAGGGGAGGGGAATCCCTGCAGTGAAAAATGACGGGCAGTCACGGCTCTCTGCAGGGAGATGATCGAGAAGGAGAGAGCGACGTTATGTGTTTGCTCACTTCCCGATCTATTGAGCTGACGTGAGGCTCGAACTATAAGGAGGAGTGATTTTCACTCACCTCATAGTTCTCCTTTAAATGCTCGTTGTTCGCTAAGGGATGTTATAAAGCAGATATACTCCCTTGATCCAAGATCCTGTCGATTTGCTAGAAGGGTCCCCGCAATCTCTTCTCCCTCGGTCTCCAGTGGTCTAAGGACCGCTGATGTCAGCACATCTAATGCTTTCTGTCCCAGTGATAATAGTCACCAGGTTAAGTAGAACGAGTTTGTCTCCCAATGTGGACACAGACAGCAGTAAAAAAAACTTCACGGGGGTTCTAGATATATTTCAAGCCCAACTTCCTCTGAGTAAAAAAGGCTGATTCCTACTCTCCTTCTGCGGTGCTAACAGAGCTGAGTAACAGCCACACCCCTTTTAGAGCACAGTAGTGCTCTATGCTGGCAGAGCTGAGTAACAGCCACGCCTCTCATAAAGCACTGCAGTGTTCTATGCTGGCAGAGGTGAGTAACAGCCACACTCCTCATAGAGCAGTGCTTTATGCTGGCAGAGCTAATAGTCACACCCCTCATAGAGCAAAGCAGTGCTCTGTGCCGGCAGACCTGAGTAATAGCCACACACTTCATAGAGCAATGCAGTGCTTTGTGCTGGCAGACCTGAGTAATAGCTGCAAGCTTCATAGAGCAGTGCTCTATGCTTGCATAGCTGAGTAGCAGACACACCCCTTGTAGAGTACTGTAGTGATCTATGATGACAGAGATAGGTAACAGTCTCACTGTCACGTACCTGGTTGGAGACTGAATGTGTGAGGAGGGCTTGCACCTCGTGTCCTAAGGGCTCTGGAGTTGGGGACAGAGTCCGAGTAGATAGTGAGTGGCACAGGTGCCAGTGGTGATCACACCATGCGAGCTGGAATCCAGATGCTGGGTGAAGAGCAGAGCAGAATCTGTAATCAGGATCAAATGAGCCAAAGTCACACCAGTTGGGCAGGCAAGATACATAAGGATGAGGCAGAGGTGAAGTCCAGTAAACGATCCAGGGTCAAAAGGCAGGCAGCAAGCAAGAGTGGTCAGGAACACTCCGGGTCAGAAGTCAGACAATAACAAGAACGGAAGACACAGGAGCACAGGGGAGCTGAAAGACAATCCAGTAATTTGGAGACAGGCAGGCTTGTTTTAAATAGTGTAATCCATTAGGGCACCGCATCACTTCCTGGCGCACTTTTTTATGGCCATTCCGTGGCGCAAGCGCCCGTTTTCCAGTGGTGTGGAAAACGGGACCCCTGCACATGTGCGATAACAGATGGACTTTGGCAATCACCCTTGTTGAGCACTGCGGTGCTCTATGCTGGCAGAGCTGAGTAACAGCCACACTCTTCATCACAAGTGTCCCAACACAGACTTGTATTGCAGAGAAATGGAAGGGGGTGTGTGTGTGACCAGGTCTGTTACTGATTGCTGTTTACTGAATGCACTGGGCCTAACTGATGGCATGGACTTCACAGCCATGTATAGATATCCTTCACAACTGCAGGTGGGGTTAAGTTTATGAAAAAGGAGGCTGTAATTATCATAATAAATATCTATATCTTTGACTTCAACTGGAGTCTAAATTCCAACCACAGCAACACCGCTCATGCTACACAGAAGCAGATCTGTGAAAATAACAGCCACCTATTATAAACATTTACCAAACAAGCCAAAACATTCCCTAAAATGCCCCAATAATTCTCACTTATCATCATTTTGATTTATGAGTGCCGATCTGACATATATTTCATTTTGTGAGCTGCCGTTGCAGCACAGCAATCGAATGTGCTTTCCCTTCCCAGGCATTTGTATTTTTTTTTTATTATGGAATTATACTTTTGTGTAAGACTGAAGCAAAGCAAATCCCTTTATTTCTTGTAGTGTTGTAAAACCCTATTAGATTCTACTAAACAATGTAAAGTGGGTTATACACCTGTAGTAGCACTCGGAAAATGTCATTATGTGCATATTGTGAGCGCAGTTTTGCAGTATGAGTGCTCATGTTGGTGTACGTGTATTTACTACATAATGGATTTACTAAGATGGCTTAAAGGTGAACTGTGAAAGGTTTTCTTTAGCTAAACACCACAGGAACCCGATGACTTTTTTTTTAAAGTCAGGACCAGATTAACTTAGGGGCTACTGTAGCGCCAGCTCCAGGCCCAAAACTCAAAATAGGCCCGGCCGGCCTGGATCACCTCGGTATGCCCGATGGCAATCTGGGTCGACCGGGCTGAACGCAATTAGACAGAGGCGGTGGCGTCTCTCCAATCAGGCATATTAGGCGGCCGCTCACTGGGCCTTGTGCGGCCCCATTGAGGAGCAAGTGGCCACCTAATTAGAAAGCCGCCTCTGCTGCTTCCCATCTGACTGACCAAATGACAGCACCAGGCCCATGATGCTCTTAATCTGGCCCAGTTTAAAATGAACTTGTGCTTTCTAGGGGAAAAAAACAGGTTCACTTTAATGGTTGAACCACTATACATGAAAAGGAACTGCACTCCCCCATCTAATTTTTTTTAATCCCTCTTAACTTTTGTGCAGCATTGTCTTCAAATCACATACCCCTCTGCCCCGCTGTGATCCACTGTGCCTGCTGGTCCCATGCCGCCATCTCGGAGCTCCTTAGTCATTGGGAGCTGGCTGCCTATTCCAGGTTCAGGAAGCCAGCCCCTGATGACACACGCAGCTCCACAAACTGGCTTCTCTGTGTACCTACTCCTGGGAGTTCCCTGATCCCAGGAAGGCTATTGGAGCAGGGCCTAGGCATTGGCGGTAAAGCGGGCGGTGCCAGATTGGATAAAAGTGAGCAACCAGAAAAAAAGAGCTGAGTATTCTTCTTCATTTCCATTGGCTGAATGGATTGGGCATAGGGGATCATATGACTCACTTCCCTTCCTCCCATATGACAACTCTGGTGCCTGACAGTTGGCCTCTTAGACACAAGTTCCATCACATGGAGGCGGAAAGAGAGTCCTCAGCCTTGTGTAAGCTCCACCTGGAGCTTACACTGGGCATTAATTTCTTCCCTGTATGTGGCAAACAAAGGAGAGGGGGCCAATAGCCAAGCACCAGAGATAAAGTGGATGTAATGCCAAGAGCAAAACTGTTACATATTACATCTTATCAACATGCTGACAGGGCGCTTAGACACAAGCTCCGTCACATCGAGGTGAAAGGAGAGTCCTCAGCCCTGTGTAAGCTCCAGTTGCAGCTTACACAGGGCTTCCATTTCTTCCCTGTTCATGGCAAATGAAGTAGAGGGGGCCAATAGCCAAGCATATTATTCTGCATTGCTGTATAATGTATTGCTGAGATTTGCAGTCCTCTACAGCTGGTATTATTCTGCATTGTTGTATAATGTATTGCTGGGATTTGTAGTCCTCTATAGCTGGTGGTATTCTGCATTGTTGTATAATATATTGCTGGAATTTGTAGTCCTCTATAGCTGGTGGTATTCTGCATTGTTGTATAATATATTGCTGGGATTTGTAGTCCTCTACAGCTGGTGGTATTCTGCATTGTTGTATAATGTATTGCTGGGATTTGTAGTCCTCTATAGCTGGTGGTATTCTGCATTGTTGTATAATATATTGCTGGGATTTGTAGTCCTCTACAGCTGGTGGTATTCTGCATTGTTGTATAATGTATTGCTGAGATTTGTAGTCCTCTACAGCTGGTGGTATTCTGCATTGCTATATAATGTATTGCTGGGATGTGTAGTCTCTCTACAACTTGGAGTCAGTGACAGAACTGCCAGGGTCACAGGGGTCGCAGCTATGAACGGGACCTTGCACTCCACCACTGTCCTAAAATCAAATCATTAGTCTGTATTGTTTTAGAAAAACTGTCACACGAACCAAAAAAAAAAGACATCGGTAATTGGTATCGGTAAGTACTTGAGGAAAAGTGTTGGAACGCATACTCAGTCTAGAAAAATTGGTATCAGTGCATCCCTAACATATATATCTATAAATATATAACCAGGGTGACAGGGGTCGCAGCTATGAACGGGACCTTGCACTCCCCCACTGTCCTAAAATCAAATCATTAGTCTGTATTGTTTTAAAAAAACTGTCACACGAACCAAAAAAAAAAGACATCGGTAATTGGTATCGGTAAGTACTTGAGGAAAAGTGTTGGAACGCATACTCAGTCTAGAAAAATTGGTATCAGTGCATCCCTAACATATATATCTATAAATATATAGATATATATATATTTATTATTATTTTTACTATTATTCATTTATTTTTTTAAATAAAATATTTGTTTTTACTTTTTTCATCCTTTGCTGCATCTCGGTGCTACTGGCCTCTTCCAACCTATTCGCAGCCACTTCTTTTCCACATGCATGCACTCCAGTAATAGCCGCATGGCATTTTCCAACGCAGGTTTCCTGATAATGACAACATTGAACAATGCATGTGCAATGTGTGTTGAAAAGCCAGTCTTAATTCGAAGCCTGTGTGATAGGGTGACAAGACAGGAGTACAACTGGGAGACGGTGACAGATTGTTGTCCTTCTGTAACAGGAAGTGTTATCTATCATTTGCGTTCATGTGGATGTTAGGTTTGGAATCCTTGCTCTTTCTTTCCAGATTTAAAAGTTCAAAATGTTGCAATTCTTCAACTTTTTAAATCTTAAATTTGTTTTCTAAATAAAAAAAAAAAGGTATTTGTCAAATGAATTTTTTAACTCGTGATACAAATCTGTGGAATATCAATGGGCATGAGTGGAAAGGGTCAGGTTTAAGCAGCGGAACAGAAGAGTTACATAACTTGTGCCCATCCAAGACTGAAGATTTTATCTTGAGATTTACTTCTCTGGCCACGCTTGTCTGATGAAAGCTCATCTTCACTCTAGTTCTCTGATGGTGAATGAAGCCTTTTTGGATTAGACTTAAAGAAGGGTTATCTGGGCACTGACAATTCTTTTCACTGAGATTTCACACTGCTCCAGGGGAAATGCCAATACTTCGTTCTCAAAAGGCAGACCATCAGCAAAGCTCGGAAAAGTGTATATTGCACCGAACTTAGAGAATGTTGCCTGCTTTAATAAAAGATTAATGGCATTATCTTACTACATGATAACGTATTCATTCAGACAATGCAAATGACTAAAAAGAACTTTATGCATTATTTAAAAAAAAATTAATGTAAAGGCTTTTCAGGGCATGGCATGGGTCAGTGGAAATTCAAAGCATTCACTTGCAGCTAGTTGGATTCATTTATTGGAATTTTCTTAGCATACGTCTGGGGTTTCCAGGTTACTGTGTATCGTATGGAAAAGCAAGACATTTTTAGACACAAACTAAAGTATATCTGAACCCAAGAATAAAAATATATTATAATGAGGCTTGCCAGTCCTTCGATGTGGCGGTACTTTTTCTTAAAGTACGGAAAAATACATGCAGTGTTGCCAAAAGTCCTCTGCTCTTGCTACATCCTGTGCATTGAAATATGCTGCCACTGAAACATCAGAAACTCTTATTTCTTTTCCGTTCATTGCAGGATGCAGCCATCATAATAGCTCAACTAATAGGGTTATATCACCACCTGCAGGAGTAGGATGCTAGGCATGCAAAAAAACACAAGCCAGCCTAGGGGGTCCCTGCCTTTGGCCAACCCCCCCTCTACAACAACCCCTCTACAAATTCTTTGCCCAGCGTTTTGGAAATAGGACCTAGAGTTCTAGAGTTCTTTTGCTGGGCAGTGTTCAGTTTTTCAAATTTTTTTTCTATCTTGTTTCTCTACCTACCTTATGTTTCACACTGCTTGGGACACCCCTGTTGGTCAAGTTATTATGATGGCTGTGTCCTTCAAGGAACGAAACAGAGAATAGGAGTTTTTTGCTCACCATAAAATCATTTTCTCTGCGTTCATTAACCTCTTGCCGTCCGCCCGTAGTAAAAAAACGGACGGACAGCACTGCTACATCTGCGGGTTGCAGTCTCCAGACGGCAATTTTTTTCTGCTCGCGCGCGCCCCCTAGCGCAGGGCAGAAGAGACCCGACAATTAAACACACCCGTTACCGGGTGTTTCACATATAGGCGATCAGTGGGTCCATAGCCCGCTGATCGCCTATATGTACTCGTTCGCGGCAAACCCCCCACCCCCACCCCGCGCGTGGTCGGCGCTTCCGGTTTATTTTTATCCCCCCCTGACCCCTCACCTTGATTCCC
>NW_017306283.1:1845287-1890749 GCF_000935625.1 Nanorana parkeri
TATATCTATAAATATATAGATATATATATATTTATTATTATTTTTACTATTATTCATTTATTTTTTTAAATAAAATATTAGTTTTCTCATATTTTTCATCCTTTGTTACATCTCAGTGCTGCTGATTTGGAGCGGCTTCCTATGAAAAGTTACAGCTCACCAAGAAGACACAACAAAGTAACAAAAAATGATCACACAGCAAGGAAAAGAAAGGTAGAATCTAGCCCAGAAAACGGAAGATTGAATGGAGAACGTGTCACAGGTAGAACACGATATATAAGCGCGCTCTAAGACATATACGGAACTTTCTGATATAATGAATAGAATTCCGCTGGTGCGCTGTCTGTGTCCCGCCACCTGTTTGTGTTCCCACACAAAGCCGTTCCTCATTAAAATGAACACAGCTCGACTCGTCAGGGGTCTTATAAATTTCTGCTCCAGCCTGATTGATTAGGGCCGGGGTATAACAAACTCATAAATGGCACAGGCAGAGTTGTAAACAACTAAACTCGGCAGACTCTCTTGTGCCGGCGGTGACACGTCTTATTGCTTTCCCAGCAATCGTCTGGCATTTGGCTGCAGAAAAAAAAAATTATTTCAAACAGACAGCATCACTCATAATAAAAGCGATTTCCGCTCTGCACTATTTCGGGCGCTGGCGGATTCACTCTCCCTGATGGCTGCCGCCGCACAGGGATGGCAACATTGCAAAGAAGAAAAACAAGCCAGCCATTGACGTCTTGTTATTTTGGGAATTATAGATGAAGAGTGATTAAAGGGTACAGTAACACAACACGCAGTAATGCACCTAACATGCATTTTGGTGCTATTTAATTTTAAAAACGCACTTTCACATAAGCCCCTGCCCTCAAGGAGCTTACAATCTAAGGTCCCTATCTCACATACATATATAGAGGGCCAATCTAGACAGGAGCCATCTACCAACATGTCTTTGGAGTGTGGGAGGAAACCGGAGTACCCGGAGGAAAGCCACGTCAGCACAGGGAGAACATGCAAACTCCTTGCAGGTAGTTTCCTGACTCAGATTTGAAACGGGAACCACCATTCGTTTTGAATGGGTTGTTTAACGCAATGCGCATGCATAATAAAATGCACAAATGGACCATAACAATGAACATTTCTTATTTGCTTCGTTTTGGTCTACTAAATATGCAGTTCAAAGAGTTTTGTTATACAGTATGTATTTGATAAATGAAAAAAAATATCTGTTGATTCTGCCAAAAAATCATGTGAGCTGATCTGTGACGTCACAAGGGGGCTAAATGGACTAACAGTCATTTTGGTGTCACCCTCTCTAAAAAGTCAGGGACTCGACAGAGCCCGACAGTGTCAGGAGAGGAGGGGACCTGGCGGCATACCTCATCCTGCTGGATGAACGTCCCCTCCTCTCTCTGACAGCGTCCATCACCAAGATGGCCGCCGGCAGGCGTCAATTAGATGACCGAGCATGCGCGATGATGTCATTGCGAACAGTAGAAAGTGAAAGTGCACACTCACAAGCCAGCATGTAAAAAAACTTGTCTCACCACTAAGGTTAACAACAGAGGTTTGGATACACGTCTTCTGCAGAAAATGTGAAAGCAGCACAGCCGCGCCAAGGCCCCTCTTATAGTGCGGTCCTGAGTGCGTTTGTCATTTGTTTTGCTTGACTGATTTGGTGCAGTAATGCATGGGGGGTCTCATCTGCCATTGGGATGTGCGAGATCCCCTGTGTGTTCCTGTGCCTTTAAGGGAGGTCGGGCTTCCTCCTGACAAACCTGGACCCAATTCTAAATCTTCTGCCCCATGTGCTCCAAGATGGAGACTCTCATAGTTTAGAGTTAGGACCGCACTATAAGAGAAGACATGTATCCAAACCTCTGTTGTTAACCTTAGTGGTTTTCGTGTGCACCTTGCTGTAAGGCTGGTGACGAATTAGTGAGTGCGTTTGTCATTTGTTTGCTTGAATGATGTCATTGAGCACGTGCGTGGTGACGTCACGCACATGCGTAATGACGTCACGGCGGGGTGTCACCCGGTCTCCGCTGCGGGTGGCACCCGGCCTCAGGACGCCCCTGGGGCTGATAACTTCCTGTGCTCTCTGTCTGAAATGCATTATTATCACTTACTTGTTGCAGCATGTCCTTTCCAAACTGGGTTTCAAAGTTTTTTATTGGTTTTCCATACTTATACAGTTCTATTCACAGACAGTAATAACATTCTATAAACATATAATATATGTATCATAATCAAGCGTTATATCACAATCAATGGTCCTTCAACAGCAACAGAGCAAAAGATTGCTTACCTCTGTCTATTGTGTTAATATATTACCAAAGCCCTCCGCAACATGATTCTAAACCCTCGACACACCTGCTATAAAATGGGGGTTCGGATGAATTCAATTTTCTCTCTTGCCATTGTAAGAACCGCTGTTAATCACCCAATCTGTGGGTATTAGATCCCTCTGGATGGGTAGTACAAGGCTCCCACCAAGAGGGAAAGTAACTGAAAACACAGTTTCGGTGAAAAATTAAAAGGACAAAGAGGGAAAAAAAAAAAGTCCTTTCCAAACTGAATGGGAGGGTCTGGGGTCATTATAATCAGCCGGTGGACTTTCTGTGTTGTAATGAGGAAAGGAGCAGTGCCGGCATCCCTTTAGTAACAATAAACGCTTAGGGAGCGTCTCACCAAAAATGGAATTCCTATGGCAAGGGATGCAAAAAATTGTACTTGTATCTTAGTGCAGACTTCTAGGAAAATCACCAATGACATTACACTTTAAACTGGTATCAAAACTGTTACCCATGGGGATCCCCTGTGGTGGCTGGGGAATGAGGAGCAATACAGCTGGATCAAGACCTCAGTAGGGTTTAAAAATAACAGACGATATATATATATATGTATGTTGCTCTAATAGAAGACCCGCAAGTGCCTCTTTCCCTCGGCTATAACATTTATATATATACTTTGCTCTGGATGGCACTGGATATTCTTCTCTTCTGTACCAAAATGGAAGCTGAGTTCCCAGAATACTCTTATGCCCTTCTTCTTGAGCTAGAGGTTGCTGGGAACCTACCATAGAACAGTATGCTAACTGTTGAAAATAGAAGTGATTTCTCTTTTGCACCATCTTGTGGCCGATTTTGAGATGGTAGATAAGTCAATTCATCTCTGCCTGTGGGCTACAACAAGTACCTTCAATTTTTGTGAAATGTCCCTGGAAGTGCTCTACTCCTCATTCTCTTTTTTTCATGGGACACCCTAAATATGAAACATGTTCCAAAAAGGTGAAAGATGCATTCGAAGGAAGTTGAAAAATAATAGACATACTGGCAGGATCAACAGGGAGGAGAAAAACCAATGCTATTGACAGACTGCGTCATTTTTGCTTCCGCGTTAAGTAAACATTAAAACATTAGTTGGTGCCAAACAAACTGATTGATATTCTGAACATGTCCACCTATCTATAAACAATTAATATGATGAAGAAATCTCCGGTTTGAGAAGTACTTTGCAATTATCATAATTCCTCGAGCAGATAATGTATCGCAGGTCTGACAATGACAAGGAAATAAACCACTCTAATTTAAATAATGAAATTGTTGGAATTACAGAACCATGGAGACATTAATCCAGACACATAAAATCAGATTTCCTTAAAGGTTCATTTAGCACAGCCCTTTGCACTGTTCCTGCTTGCGCAGAGCATGAAAAATGTAAAGGAAGCGGTAAATATTTAATCGTGTGAAATATTTATTACAGCAAAATATACTTTAATTAAAGATTTGTTTTCATTCGTTAGCAAAACTGTCAAATGAATATAGAGATGTTTTATGAAGGCCCGTAATGGGCTGAAATGTATCATGGGGAAACTGCAATCAGTGAAGAATAAGAAAAGTTAAGGTCTTTCTAATAATTAGCACCAATAACTTAAAGGGTCAGTCCTCCCTAAAGTGTCACTTATGGAAACGGATGGATTGTCACACGTTGGCTTCTTATGTACCTAGAGGACTCTATTAGGAGAATCTCTCTTCCATCGTTTTTGGGTAAATTAAGAACCATCGTGGAGTTTTAGGTGTTCCTGTCCAACCTGAGTGTTCAGATTCCTCCTGTTGCATTAGCCATAAAATATAATAAATGAAAGGAAAACCACAAAAATTAAATGTAATGTTTTGGGTCAATTTTAATTATTTTTTATTTTAATTATGAAATGTATGAATTGAAATAGATCAAATATAAAATTCAGTTAAAATGTATGTATCAGTTATACCATCAACGGGAACACTGCACTTGAGATACAAAATGCTGGACTCTTTTTTTTTATCTATTTTTAGAAAATGTTCATTTCACAAATAAACATTTAAAGTGAAACCTTTCCCCATATCTTTAAAATAACAACAAACACGCGTTTAGAAATGTTTAGTACGGTAATGACAATCTACAAACACATACTTCTAGATCATTGCCGGCTTTGCATTCTTTGCATTCCTTATTTCTCTTTTCTTTCCCAGTCCTCTGACAGTGGCCATGTTTACTAAGGGTAGATTACCAGCTCTCCTTTTACTTCCTGGATTTCTGGCACATGTGACTAGACATGTGACTAAGACATGTGACCATGAACATCATTTTAGGGGAGGAAGATGCCTTTCCATGAGATCTCATGATATTTCCCAGCAATGCTCTGCTGATGACAAGACAATCCCAGTGTACATTGCGTTGGCAAACTGAAGTCATTTTGCACTTTCAAAGCAGGAAGTGAATGCTCTGCAAGTGTAAGTATTTCACAATCACAGCATTTTACACCTGACATGTCTATGTTATTATTATTCATCATACATAGAGGGATGCATTGGTACAATTTGATTTTTTGAGTGTAAAGGTCCGATTTAATAGAGGGTGCACCATTGAAACCGGTAGAACAGAGTTTTCTAAAAAGAACACATAGCTGATGCTGTTTGTTTTCAGACTCTCTTTAATAAAACTTCATAGGTTCCCCCACCTGATCAGTGCGGAGAAGGAGGAGAGGAGAAATAGGAAGAGTCACTGTTATGACTCATTTCATTGTATACATTTTAATTTCTGTAACATGTTCTGTAACAAGTTTAAACATTCATATTTAAACCTGGGAAAAGCAGCATAGGGCTTTACTAGCTATAAATGTAAATTGTAGGTATTCATATATCAAATTTTATATTTACAAAAAATATTCAATTTTCACAAAAAAACACATTGTTTTAGGGGGGGGGTTTTTCTGGAATAGGGATTTTTAGTACTACATAGTGATGGGCTCAGGACAAACTGAACCATGTCTGAACCTGAGCTCCTCTGAACCAGGAAGGAAAAACATTGACCTTATATGACCACATGGCTATGTTTGGTCAATGACATCCACTTAATATGGCCATTTGGTCATATAGGGTCAGTGATGCCAACACAAACATCCCACCCTTTTATGTGAAACTGTGGTGCGGGGAATGTCCTGATCTGCAGCTGGTTGTGTCGATGGGCCCATCTCCCTTCCAGTTTTGAAGAAGCTCAGGTTTGGACCATGTTCAGTCGGAACTTCAACTCTTCCCTAGTAATGCAGGAAAAAATATATAAAAATGTTACCAGTGTTGGCTGATGTTCTCCCCAGCCAACTCAAACAAAGAGCCCTCATCAATGGAGCCCCCAAAAGATGTAAAAAGCTGGTAGGCTGTTTAGCTCTTCAGCTATACTAAAAGACCAAAATACTACACATATATGAGCTTATCAGACATCCCATTAGAAGAGCCATTAATATGGAGTTTTCCTCCCTTAGTGACCATAACATCATCCACCCTTGTCTGGAAGGCTTGATACGCCACTGGTCTGTGGGAATTTGTGCCCATTCAGACGAAATAGCTTTTGTGAAGTTAGGTACTGATGTTGGAGGAGAAGACCTGGCTTGCTTTTGGCGCTCCATTCATGCCAAAGATGTCAAGTAGGTTGGAGGTCAGGTCTCTGTGCAGGCCACTAGAGTTCCTCCAGATCAAACTCATCAAACCATTTATTTATGGAGCTGGCTTCATGCACAGTGGCACAATCATGTTGGAATAGAAAAGGTCCTTCTCCAAATTGTTGCCGCAATGTTGGAAACACACAATTATATTGCATTAACAGTATTTATCAATGGCTGTACTCTTTCTTCACTTCCAAATTCCCCATCAGCACATCTAGCCTCAGTATTCCGATTCCTGCAAGAAAGATCTGGGCTATACTGGCAACACAAAAGGCTTGCCCCTCACTGGGGCAATCCCTCAACATAATAACAAATGTACTTCCATGAACCTGGACTTGTTTGTCATTTATTGTCTCCTACTTGAACCTGTGTCCTGTTTCCTGTGCTTTGATGCTTCACTCTATACTGTATTATATGTTCAATACATATCTATAAAATAAACCCAGTACCCCTCACTTGAAAACACTGAGCCCCAATAATATACAGTGATGTCCACATACTTTTGGCCATATAGTGTAGGTGTTATGGTCAAGTGTCCACAAAATGTACAGTATGCAAGCAAGCTGCAAATACAATATTGTGTCCAGCACAATGTAATATTATTCTCACTGTAAAACTGTTAGTCAATCATATCACCATCTCCTGCGGCATAGGCTTCCTGGTGTGTGCAAGGAAAAGGAGGCACAGAGTGGTGTGGACAGTAAGCAGTGGGATTTCACATGGAATAAAAACTGAGGACTGCTGGAGCAGCAGGACAGTTAAAAAAAAAAAAAAGAAGAATTCTTCAAAGCTCATAAAGTCTCATGTTTCCTTTAGAAATACATCTTTCTGGGCTTCACGATCGATACATTATTGAGAACTGCAGAGGAATGCCAGAAAGATGAACTGATACACTTGGTATAAAATGAAAGCAATATCAATGCAAATATGTTCTCACAAGAAGCATTACAAAGTAGATATTTTACACATGTATAAAATGTATATGATATTTGGTTTGCTGAAAAAACTGTGTAACATCAAATATTACCATTTTCTAACAAAGTACTGTTTGTACCTATTTCATCTTCTGTTGCATTTCAGTGCTGCATATCCCTGCGCTTCTCTGCAACCACATCCTATGGCTGATGGCATATCATAGGGTGGGTTTCCTGCTGGTGATAATAGTTGACCATTCTTACATAATAAGCGTTCCTTGTGGTCTTCATCAGAAGCCCAGGTGACAGGGTAACAGTGAGGTCACAAGGGGAGTGTGGGGGGTGCGGCCCGCACCCGGGTGACACCAAAATGACTGACAGTCATTTTGGGGTCACCCTGTCACAAATAAATTGTATTCTGATAACTTTATGTAAATGATACATGTAACAATAATATTCAGTATATTCATTACTTTTTGATTTATTATAACTTCATATAGGTGCTCCCACATTTACAAACCAAGCTGTCTGGCGAAATTGACAGTAGCACCTGCTATTACTTCAAGGCCTGTCTACCTATTTGTGGCTTATAGTGAAGTATCTGAAACTCTCATTGTTACAGCTGTGGCTATCCTTCTTCTGATAATTGCTGTCTTGACAGAGAATCCACGTTACAGCAGCTCAGGGGTATGACATGCGTGTGTTCATGACTTTGTTCTGCTAGGAGGATCAGAGGCAAACACAGACTGAAGTGGCCATGATGCAAAGGTCAGACAGGAGCTGTCAGATCTAATCAATGACTATGCACTGAAGACATTTTTATGTACTGCGTTGCCGCCTGCTCCACTGCATGTTTTCTGCAATTCCTTTGCAGTGCCTGTTACAGGACTGTTGTGCGCACACTCATTAATAAAGTAAGGTGCTAAACAAACTGATCATTTAACAAAAATGGCAAAATGTTTTCGATGAAAATAATTAAATTTAAAAGTTTCCACATAGCTCAGGAACAACTTTGGTCCAATACATACAACCCTCTAAATATAATTGTGTTCCTGGGAGATCTGATAACATGGAATTTAGCAGGTCTATGACTTTGGTCAGAATATCCATTGGCAGCTTAGAAAGTTTAGAAAGTCCCTGCCTCTGGGCAGAGTGTCTGATCATCCTTGTCTATGTAACTGTTTTACAGCCTCCTGACTTTAAGCAGAATGTCTATTCAGCCCTAGCAATCTAGCAGTTATCTGACTCTGAAAAGAGCATTATTTCTGTCAGCCCTCCATCTCTGGGCAAAGTGTCTTTTCAACCCTGTCTATGTTGTGGATGAGTAGCGCTCCATCTCTGGGCAAAGTGTCTTGTCAGCCATGTCTATGTTGTGGTTGAGTAGCGCTCCATCTCTGAGCAAAGTGTCTGGTCAGCCCTGTCTATGTTGTGGTTAAGTAGCGCTCTATGTCTGGGCAAAGTGTCTGGTCAGCCCTGTCTATGTTGTGGTTGAGTAGTGCTCTATCTCTGAGCAAAGTGTCTGGTCAGCCCTGTCTATGTTGTGGTTAAGTAGCGCTCTATGTCTGGGCAAAGTGTCTGGTCAGCCCTGTCTATGTTGTGGTTAAGTAGCGCTCTATGTCTGGGCAAAGTGTCTGGTCAGCCCTGTCTATGTTGTGGTTAAGTAGCGCTCTATGTCTGGGCAAAGTGTCTGGTCAGCCCTGTCTATGTTGTGGTTAAGTAGCGCTCTATGTCTGGGCAAAGTGTCTGGTCAGCCCTGTCTATGTTGTGGTTGAGTAGCCCTCCATCTCTGGGCAAAGTACCTGGTCAGCCCTTTCTATGTTGTGGTTGAGTAGTGCTCTATCTCTGAGCAAAGTGTCTGGTCAGCCCTGTCTATGTTGTGGTTGAGTAGCCCTCCATCTCTGGGCAAGGTGCCTGGTCAGCCCTGTCTATGTTGTGGTTGAGTAGTGCTCTATCTCTGGGCAGAGTGTCTGGTCAGCCCTGTCTATGTTGTGGTTGAGTAGCCCTCCATCTCTGAGCAAGGTGTCTGGTCAGCCCTGTCTATGTTGTGGTTGAGTAGCCCTCCATCTCTGGGCAAGGTGTCTGGTCAGCCCTTTCTATGTTGTGGTTGAGTAGTGCTCTATCTCTGAGCAAAGTGTCTGGTCAGCCCTGTCTATGTTGTGGTTGAGTAGCCCTCCATCTCTGGACAAGGTGCCTGGTCAGCCCTGTCTATGTTGTGGTTGAGTAGCGCTCTATCTCTGGGCAGAGTGTCTGGTCAGCCCTGTCTATGTTGTGGTTGAGTAGTGTTCTATCTCTGGGCAGTGTGTCTGGTCAGCCCTTTGTAGTGACACTGCCATTAGCTGGTGTTCCTAATTTAAATGTAGTGTTTTCATATAGGCTGTAGCCAGCCTGAGCTTTTGTTTACGTTATCTGCATTCATTAAGTTTCTCCTAACCCGAAGAGATTGTGCGCTTTTGCATGCTACTAGGGAGTGATCTCCAGCAATCACTGAGAGGTTTATGCCAGTAATGTAAGCTGTGGAAAAAAATATGTTGGGAAAACTTCTAGAAGGGTTATTCCCCCAAGGCTTTGCATAGAGAGGATGGGTGTGTGAATGGTCTAGTCTAGTCTCCCAGGCCTGCTGCATGAGGAGTTCACAGGTCTATGCTGCCTAGGAAAGGAAGATGAAAAAAAGAGTCCTACAAGTTCTGCCTAGTAAATTGCTGGTCTTGGCTTAAAGGTTCACCGATAAAGGTAGCTGTCCTTCTGTCCTATAGAATCTGCATTAGCCTGTGTCAGATGTTGAAAATAGTACATGGTGCTACTAGTCCAAAGGAATTTTTTTCCAAAAAGAAGATTGATGAAGTGGAAGTCTTACTGTCTGTCACTGGTGGTAGGTCAGCGAGAGTCTGGGTGCAGCAACAAGGCAAACCATGAGTAGGCACCTTAGAAAGGCCCCTTAGAATGCAGCTCCTTAGGGAGTCAGTGCTACAATTGCCTATATTGTGGTTATGTAGAGCTCTGTCTCTGGGTAGAGTGTCTGTTCAACCATGTCTATGTTGTGGTTCACTAGCTCTCTGTCTTTTGGAAGTATGTCTGTTCAGCCCTGTCTATGGTGGGGTTTAGTAGCTCTTTGTCTTTGTCTGTCAAGTTCTCTCTGTGTTGTTGTTTAGAAGCTCCCTATCGTTAGGCACAGTATCTGTCCAGCCCTTTATATGATATGGCTTGGTAGCTCTCTGGCTCTTGGAATTGTCTGTTCAGCCCTGTCTATGTTGCTGTTTTGCAGCCTCCTGACTCTTGAATCAGAATCAATTCTGTCCTGTCTATGTGGCAGTTAAGTCTTATATCATAGTCTTTCTTCAAGGCAATGGCGGAACAATCGCCATAGCGACCCAGGCGGCCGCTATGGGGCCCGGGGCACAGGGGGGCCCGGCCAGGACATCCCCCTGATGCTGTGCGGGCCGTAAGCCGGGCCCGGCGTCGGCAGCGAAGGAGGAGGTGGGGCCCAGCAATTGAGGCGGGGACAAGCGATTAAGGTGGGGACAAGCGATGGAGGAGGAGGGACACAGCGATGGAGGAGGTGGGGCCCAGCCACAGTGGAGGCAGGGCCCACCAGCGACCTTGGAGGAGGAGGCGGCGGACAGTGGATTGGGCTGTCAGGTAAAAAGGTTTGACCAACCCACCTGAGACCCTGCAGAGCCCACCATAGAGAGTCTATGGTGGGCTCTGCAGGGTTACTCTCAGGTGGGCTGTTTGGGTTATCAGGTGGGCATAACTAGAAATCATAGGGCCTCATACAAAATTTTGCTATGGGGCCCTGTGATTTCTAGTTACGCCCCTGCTTCAAGGATTCACAAAGGACAGGCAGCTTGACTCCAGTTTTCATGACTGTTCAAGAACAAGACTTTTCAAAGTTGCTGTCCTTAAGTAAATATTCATAAGGTGACCCAGTGCCTTTCACATTGGGAACGATCTCCCTCGACTCTGTTGTACGTTGGCAGCCCTAAGTACAGACAGTGAAGGGTGATGAACAAGACATTTAAATGCTGATTACTTCATGTCATGTTTTCGTCCTTTCAGTTTGTTTTGCTGTAAGACTTTGGCAAACGTGGAATGGCAGTAATGGCTTTTAAAATACAGCCGTTGCCAGGAGACCGCGGATCGAGCCGAGAAAACGTGATCACATAAAAAGCTGTCAGTTCATACAACAATTCCAAGAGTTGAGGTCAGCGGGTGAAGCCAAGACCTCAGCGGTTTTGATGCCTGAAATGGCAGGTGATATTTCTATTCTAAATTCCAGTCTAACGAGATCTATGATGAGGCTTGGGGTGAGATATTAAAAACTGAACTTAAGCTCCTCTTCCTGCAAGAAAATTCACACAAAACAAAATTTGGCTAGAAGAACCAACATAACAGATGCAACACGGCTTTTGAACTATTTAAAAGGCTGCAAATTGGTATGTGGTCCAGCACTTAAAAGAACATCAATCTAAGCAGAAACTTTGCCTGAGATTTCAATGCACCAAGGAAAAAAATAAAATTGTGTAAGAGATTGAAGGAGCTGTCAGTGAGGAAAGCTTAATGAGACCTCTGGCTTAAAAAAAAACTTCAGCCATTAAACGCACATTACTCCACCGATACAGCAATACACAACATAAAGCTGGTGAAGCACAAATCTTTTTATCTTTTTTTACTTTTTAACCCCTTCGTGACTGACGACGTACAGTGTACCTCGCCAGCATCGGGGCTGTTTAAACAGACTCCCGGTGACTTTTGCCGCCGGGACTCTGAGTTAAAATTGTGTTATAAAGGACCATATTCCTTTTAATTGTTCTGTGGTATGAAAATACAGACTAAATTTCAAGATCAAAAGACCAGTCTTGTCCCCTCTAACGTCCCAAGTCTCATAGGATAGGATGTCCTTCTGGAACTCTCTGGTGAGAGACAATCCACTCGAATGATGACCCCTTTAGCCCAGGGACTGTATCGTGCATCTGTGTTGACAAGAGTTGCACTTTGTCTGGATGCCCCCAACATGCAGCATCAACAGGACTTTGTAAAGTGATTATTCTATTATCTATCTCAATATTAGACATGTGCGATTCGCTTCGTCCTGAATCAAAATTCGTAAAAATATTCCGAAATTCAGACATTCAGACACATCCAAATTTCCGATTCCCAATGCATCCGAATATGTCCAAATCTGAATTTCGGATCCCATCGGACATGTGACTTTTCTGGCCAATCAGATGTGTTTTTCGGATGCACACATTGCATCCGAATGTGTCAGAACACACATTTTCGTTACGGCAATATGGGAGCCATATACAGTATATACCTATAATGCTAAAGCTGAGGCTCCTAGACCCGAATGGCATTTGGGATCCGAATTTCTGAATTGCATTCAGGAGCTCCCAAATGCCATCTGGGTCTGGGAGCCTCAGCTTTAGTAATATATGAATATGGCTCCCAGACCCGAATGGCATGCATTCGGAAATTCAGATCCCGAATGCCATTCCATCTGGGAGCCTCGGCTTTAGTATTAATATCTGTATATGGGTATCTGTGGTATTTGCAACGAATATTTGTAAACTCATCCGAAACTAACTTAAATTCGGATTTTCGGATGAATTCCGAACCAAATTGAACTTCAGATCCGAATCCCGAAATATCCGAACCAAAGTTTTCCGCAGCTTACATTTCTACAATCTATCTATCAATCATTTGTGTAATTTCTCTCTCTATAGATACATACACACTGAGTGGCCAGATTATTATGACCACCCCATCAGTACTTAGTTGGGCCACGAGATGACTCCACGAGATGTTGAAAGGTTATGCGAGGAATCTGACACTGCACTGTTGCCCTTCTGTTGTCTTGTACCAGTCTTGCCACTCTCTGTTCTGCCCTAACATTGACTAGTCGCTGACGGCCACAATTCGCACGTTCAGACCCAGATTTTCGGGTGACACTCCAGTCTTTAAACACTTTAACAACAGCTGCTCTTGAAATTTAACGAATTCTGCTGTTTTGCTGATACTCGCTCCATGGCTCCGAGCGCCAACAATCACCCCACGTTCAAAGGCTGTTAAATCGCGTTGTGTGCCCGTATCTTCAGAAACAAATCACTTCTACTATCGTGGTAAACAACCGGCTTCCCTATTTATAATGGTCTGGCCCTCTAGCAACTTCAGCGCGCAATTATAGCTAATTTGCGTACAAACATCAGGTGGGAATAATAATCTGGCCACCCAGTGTGTGTATATATATATAGATATAGAGAGAGAGATTATCTATCTATCTACAAAGTGATTTCTAAAAAAAAAAAAAAAAAACCAAAGTAATTAGTGCTTTAAAAAATTCTAAAATGCTTCTTGACATAGTTGTCTTGGCAGCGAATGATGTAACTTTCTCCACTTTAGAGTTGCAAATCAAAAAAAAATCTGAATAGTTCATTTGTAACGAATGACGCATTACACCAGATGCTCATAGCAATATACGCACGGAAGTTTGACAAACTGTCTTTGAAGTGCCAGGAAGCATTAGACTATTATCAGATGAGCAACCTGGAACACAAAAAATTGTGTTATATCACATACAGAAAATAAAATGAAGTTTAATGACGAAATACAATTGAAAGTTAAATGCACTAAAGGTAAACTGTTAAATACAAATCATGTGAGCTGTGTAACCTGCCAAAGGATGCAGTGCAGATCCACCGGTTTGTTGAGGTGAGACCTGTGATCTCAGCATTCTCCAATGCTGCTAGGTCACTGACATCACTGCAGCCTTCAGACCTGCCCCCAACTTTAACAATGAAAATGCAGCCAAGTCACTGAGCTGCCTCCAGTCTGGACAATGGAAAAGCAGTCTGGTCACTATCTTGGCTTCAGCCTTGACAACGAAGAAGCAAGTTCATCACTGACCTGCCTTCATCAACTCTTCTCTCAAAACAAAGGGAAAAAAGTAGATTTGTTTTAAGCAGATTTTGCCTTAGCAGATCAACTTGGTGGTCATTTTACTTTCCACTGTGATGAAATTAAGCACATGACAAAATTAATAATTTTGTTGCACAATCAACACATTGTTGCACATTCCTGTGTTACTGTGTATTATGAAAGGCTCCAGACTGCCATCCTGCCTTAGAAGTGGTTTAAGGAAGAATAGGGTTCTGGGCAAGACTTATGCTGTATGCTGATTGATGAATTAAAGATTACACAATTGACTCATGAGTGCTGCGTTTTCTAATAGTTCTGTTCATCCACTGCCAGCTATCCCGAGCTTTGCTGTCCCCTGTGTGGGGCCAGGACTTGCAGCGGCTGGTCTCCCCTCCGATCACTGAAATGTCACTTCCAGTTTCAGTGTGTCATTTCTCCAGCTGCTGTAGCCAGAGAAGAAGCTGGTGAAGCATGATCTCGGCTTCATATGCTTCTTTGGGGTCTATAGGTGACATTAAAGTTAAGTGTAAAAAAAAGTTTAAAAATTGAAGTCACATATAAAAAAATACAAAATGTTTTAAAGTCCCCCGCGTACACACATACAAACTCAAACAAGCGTCAGGTGCACCTGTGTGCGAAAACAACGATCGCAACATACATGGTACATATCACTGTGAACATTGGAGTGCAAGCAATAATTCTAGGGCCATCAATCACTGTTAACACCTGATTGATGAGCAGTGAAAGCTTTTAAAGTGTCGCCTATGGACAATTTTGCATATTTTAGCTGTTTTCGATTTCGCAGGCACACGCAATTTTATGACTTGACATGTTTGGTATCTAATTACCTGATGTGACCAAAGAAATGTAGCAAAATACATTATGATCTATATAAATGAAGAGTATTTATTTGCAATGTTTCATAACATAACGTAGGGAACACAGGTTTGTTTGTTTTTTCAAAACTTGGTACATTTTCTTTATGAAGCAAAAAAATAAATAAAACAGTGGTGATTAAATACCACCAAAAGAAAGCTAAAAAGCTCTATCTGTCCTAAAAAAAATTATATAAAATTAGTTTCAGTACGGCGTTCCATGACTGAATAAATGTCCATGAACCTCGGCGCCAAATACTGAAAAATGGCTTGGGCATGGAGAGGGTTTAACACCCCGGGCTTCAAGTGGTTAATAGGAAACCATAGTTCTGCTTTAACTAAGGCCAAGTCAACAGAGTGAGCTTGCTACAAAGTCTGTAGATAGATGTCACCAGCACACCAGAAAGATTTTAAATCCAATGTGTTTGTTTACTGAAACGTCATGTCATCAGAGCAAGCGCTTTTCGGGGACACGCAGGGTCCCCTTCATCAGGCTAAGCAATGACCCCCCTAGGATTGGGGATCTCCGCTAAGGAGTGCGACAAGGCAACTCTTCATTTGTTCTTACTACAAAGTTAACCCTGAAGCCAGAAGCAGGGCATTAGTTGACATGTTCTGATGTATGAGGACAGAGCTACTTTCATAGTAATGACATGTGGAGGGTGAGGAACAGCTACATGCACAAGGAAAAGTTGGCTTCATATATTGGATCTCGGATACTCCAGCAGCAACAAGGAACCAAGGAACACCAAGAGTACAGAGATGTCGCCAAAGAACCTGTGAAGTGGTTTAACAATAGAGAATCTACCAAGACTGTGCAACTAATACTTTTCAGGCTGAAATTGTGACACATCACCTTGGCCTTACTAAAGGTACTTACTCAAAGAAGCCAGAACTGTGGAAGCTGAGCCCAAAAAGGCAGGCAAAGGGCAAAGGATCAGTCATTGTTGCCTGGGGTCTTCCTACAGCTGATCTTTCCCATCACTGACTAACAATGCCTTGTTCTGCACTGTGTCCCTATGTGGAGGTTGCCATCTTGCTAGGGGCAAAGCTTTGCTTCCTCATATCAGAACTGCCCCCTGATGACTGGAGATCTGATGACTGTTGAGGAAATATACAAGAAGCAGCAGAAGAGGAAACACAGATCCTCAGAATGAATGCAGTAGAAGCAGGGAGATCATTACACTGCAGGTCCTCGGGTACAGCTTCCTCTGCAGCAAGAAGAACAGTGAGCAGCACATTAGTGACATCACCAAATCTCACTCCAAATCTGGTGAGATTAGCAACCAGAGGCAGTAGTGCCTTAGAGGATCTCATACAGATATTAGGCTAAAGGCACAGAAAGGGCACTGGTATTCTTCAGGAGGTATACAAGACGAATGCAAATATTTTAGGGTACTGCTTAGGAACAATTATAGCAGAATCAAAGCCAAAACCTTTTTGTTTACTTTTGGATAGAGTAAGTGAGGGTTATAACCCATTTTTTGCCATCTGTGCCCCATTGGGGAGAATGCCCTTTACTTCCTGTCCAATAGCCACAACAGTAGGAGAGAGGAAATCCCTTCAGAGATAGGGAAATCCCTGGTGATTAGCAAGGTCAGCAGATCTAGTGTCCCCATTGGAAGATTTGCCATCTGTTCTGACAACCCAAGATTTGGGATTTTCTTTCACTTTCAGTAATGAAGTCAAATAGAGGGGGTGACTATCCCAATCTGTGACACAGGCAGCGATAAAAACCTGACAGATGTTCTAATCCTTCTATGCTTTAATAAAGTTTGGGCTTCAGTTGCACTTTAACCAGGGGCATCCCTAGCTTATTTGGTGCCTGAGAATATGCGGATTTGGGGCGTGTCGTTTCCATCCTAACTCCTGGCAACCAATGATGTCACTGGTTGCTAGGTGTGATGCCGGCAAGAGTGTCCCTGGTTGCTAAGAGCTGGGCAGAGAGATGTATATGGCCCATACACATCTCCCCACCTGTCTTTTAGCAACCTGAGAGTCTCTGCTGGAAAGGGGGCGGCAAGCAGATTGCAAACATTGTGTAGCAGAGCGACCATGCAACTCTGCCTGCCGCCTTCCCGGCAAGATGTCACCTCATTATAGGCCCTGACTTTAACATTATTAGATATTCTAGAAAAGTAAATAACACAAGCGCCAGCACCTGAGACTGTGTAAAAATGAAGTGTGTTACACTCTCAAGGCAGCTCCCGCTAGTTAGGGCAACCAAAAAACTGAAAGAGAAGACAAAGAGAGCGCCTCCATCGTGTGAAAACTAACCAAGGTTCTGAAGAAGGAGGCGTGGCCTCTGAAACGCGTAAACCAGGGAGGACATACAGCCTATTGGCTGCGATTTACACACACTACCTGTGTTCTTCGTTTGGCCATCTTTTTTTTTATGCCTGCTAATTCCATTTGTTTGTGAGTATGGTTTTAGCTGCTTTTATTTAGTTATATTAAAACGTTTGTACACGATGGAGGCGCTCTCGTTTTCTTCTCTTTATTAGATATTCCCTGTGAGACAGCAAATCTTCACTTTTTGATTTCGGGTCCACTCTGAAAGTGATGTTTAAAAATGTCCTACCGCAATATCTGTTTAGTGTGTGATGTGCCTTATTATGCCCAGCAAGCCTCAGAACATCTTCATGGATTGTATACACAGCAGCATGGCATTAGATAAGGATAAGCAGAATACAGAATCATTTCATACATCTCGCTGCAGCATCAACATTCGGATACATTTAGAGGCTGTTACAGCCAGGAGATGAAATAAAGATTATCTCTACAGGAACAAACAAGCGGAGTACATCTGATAAATCATTTCCACAGTGTTATAAATAAGAAAATGACTCATCCCTACAGGATGCTGCACCAAATACGAAGGCTGCTATTGTTGACGCTATTCTGAAAATGCCAATTTCCTGGTTCAAGTACTGGTCTGAAGAAATAATGAAGGAGGTCAGCACTGGCAGAACACCCAAAAATATATCTCTAGACTTTAAGGCCTCATTCACGCGAGAAAAGGCCGCCACGTACAGCTCCGTGTTGCGTGTACGGCCGTATCGGGCAGCTCCTGGGAAGGACAGGTGCTGCGTGTGATTAGTACGCAGCCCCTGTCCTTGTCTATGGGAGTACGCGGCCGTACGCCGCCCTACACTCACTCCAAGTACAGGTCCGTACGGGTGCGGGTGTCCCAGCTCGGATGCAGACAAGTACGGCCGTATCGGGCAGCTCCTGGGAAGGACAGGTGCTGCGTGTGATTAGTACGCAGCCCCTGTCCTTGTCTATGGGAGTACGCGGCCGTACGCCGCCCTACACTCACTCCAAGTACAGGTCCGTACGGGTGCGGGTGTCCCAGCTCGGATGCAGACAGGATCCATCCTGTCAGCGTACGAGTACGGACACCCGCACCCTCACAGACGTGCAGGGCAGGGCAGGAGTGAGCAGCACATTAGTGACATCACCAAATCTCACTCCAAATCTGGTGAGATTAGCAACCAGAGGCAGTAGTGCCTTAGAGGATCTCATACAGATATTAGGCTAAAGGCACAGAAAGGGCACTGGTATTCTTCAGGAGGTATACAAGACGAATGCAAATATTTTAGGGTACTGCTTAGGAACAATTATAGCAGAATCAAAGCCAAAACCTTTTTGTTTACTTTTGGATAGAGTAAGTGAGGGTTATAACCCATTTTTTGCCATCTGTGCCCCATTGGGGAGAATGCCCTTTACTTCCTGTCCAATAGCCACAACAGTAGGAGAGAGGAAATCCCTTCAGAGATAGGGAAATCCCTGGTGATTAGCAAGGTCAGCAGATCTAGTGTCCCCATTGGAAGATTTGCCATCTGTTCTGACAACCCAAGATTTGGGATTTTCTTTCACTTTCAGTAATGAAGTCAAATAGAGGGGGTGACTATCCCAATCTGTGACACAGGCAGCGATAAAAACCTGACAGATGTTCTAATCCTTCTATGCTTTAATAAAGTTTGGGCTTCAGTTGCACTTTAACCAGGGGCATCCCTAGCTTATTTGGTGCCTGAGAATATGCGGATTTGGGGCGTGTCGTTTCCATCCTAACTCCTGGCAACCAATGATGTCACTGGTTGCTAGGTGTGATGCCGGCAAGAGTGTCCCTGGTTGCTAAGAGCTGGGCAGAGAGATGTATATGGCCCATACACATCTCCCCACCTGTCTTTTAGCAACCTGAGAGTCTCTGCTGGAAAGGGGGCGGCAAGCAGATTGCAAACATTGTGTAGCAGAGCGACCATGCAACTCTGCCTGCCGCCTTCCCGGCAAGATGTCACCTCATTATAGGCCCTGACTTTAACATTATTAGATATTCTAGAAAAGTAAATAACACAAGCGCCAGCACCTGAGACTGTGTAAAAATGAAGTGTGTTACACTCTCAAGGCAGCTCCCGCTAGTTAGGGCAACCAAAAAACTGAAAGAGAAGACAAAGAGAGCGCCTCCATCGTGTGAAAACTAACCAAGGTTCTGAAGAAGGAGGCGTGGCCTCTGAAACGCGTAAACCAGGGAGGACATACAGCCTATTGGCTGCGATTTACACACACTACCTGTGTTCTTCGTTTGGCCATCTTTTTTTTTATGCCTGCTAATTCCATTTGTTTGTGAGTATGGTTTTAGCTGCTTTTATTTAGTTATATTAAAACGTTTGTACACGATGGAGGCGCTCTCGTTTTCTTCTCTTTATTAGATATTCCCTGTGAGACAGCAAATCTTCACTTTTTGATTTCGGGTCCACTCTGAAAGTGATGTTTAAAAATGTCCTACCGCAATATCTGTTTAGTGTGTGATGTGCCTTATTATGCCCAGCAAGCCTCAGAACATCTTCATGGATTGTATACACAGCAGCATGGCATTAGATAAGGATAAGCAGAATACAGAATCATTTCATACATCTCGCTGCAGCATCAACATTCGGATACATTTAGAGGCTGTTACAGCCAGGAGATGAAATAAAGATTATCTCTACAGGAACAAACAAGCGGAGTACATCTGATAAATCATTTCCACAGTGTTATAAATAAGAAAATGACTCATCCCTACAGGATGCTGCACCAAATACGAAGGCTGCTATTGTTGACGCTATTCTGAAAATGCCAATTTCCTGGTTCAAGTACTGGTCTGAAGAAATAATGAAGGAGGTCAGCACTGGCAGAACACCCAAAAATATATCTCTAGACTTTAAGGCCTCATTCACGCGAGAAAAGGCCGCCACGTACAGCTCCGTGTTGCGTGTACGGCCGTATCGGGCAGCTCCTGGGAAGGACAGGTGCTGCGTGTGATTAGTACGCAGCCCCTGTCCTTGTCTATGGGAGTACGCGGCCGTACGCCGCCCTACACTCACTCCAAGTACAGGTCCGTACGGGTGCGGGTGTCCCAGCTCGGATGCAGACAGGATCCATCCTGTCAGCGTACGAGTACGGACACCCGCACCCTCACAGACGTGCAGGGCAGGGCAGGTGAGCGTAGGGCGGCGTACGGCCGCGTACTCCCATAGAGAAGGACAGGGGCTGTGTACTAATCACACGCAGCACTTGTCCTTCCCGGGAGCTGCCCGATACGGCCGCGCATGCAGCATGGAGCTGTACGTGGCGGCCTTTTCTTGTGTGAATGAGGCCTTAAGGTGCGCATACACCAGCTTAACTTCGGTCGGTTTTTAATGGGGCTATCAGCTCCCCTTCAGCTGGCACTCCTTGATCAGCTGATAGAAGGAGGTGGCAGGAAAATCTTCGAGTAAACAGAACCGGCAGCTAATGAGCTGATCGAGTATTCTGACAGGTGGCGGTGGAACCTGTCAGAATACAATGCAAACAGCAGCGATTTGTGTTGATGAAGGAATTGCATCAATTTCTTTTATTCATCCTGCAGGTTGAACGAAAGAAACTGACAGGTGTATGGCCAGCTTGAAATAGAGAAATGTTTGAGCCTCTGCCAGATTTGTGTTGCCTTATACCGTCTAATTAGAGCAGCAAACAAATCTCCAGGAGTCCAAAACACTTTTAATAATAACAGGCAATTCATTTTGGGGACTCGGTACTCCATCTTTATCAGGGCTATAAAACAAATATAAATGTAGTACTTAAACAAATGATTTCCATATTAATACAACTCAAATGTATTCATATAAAATGTAACAAAATAAATGTAAAAATAAATAAATGTAAAAACAGCAAAATTCATATTAATGAAAGCTTATAAAATATTACAACGAGATCAAGACCTGTGAGTTGCGTGCAGAGATGATCTGTTTCTGTTATACAATTTGCAGGTCTTGATTTCAGTGGAAATATATCCCCAGCAAGCTACACACGGCTTTTTTTAATTGCAGTTTGAATGTGATTGGTGATTTAGGAAAACACTTTTTGTCTGGAAATGCTCTTTGACCAGTTGTGGACATGGGGCGTGCTAAGAATGCCCCCTCTCCCCAAAAAAATTGTACACAGGGCCTACATAACATGGCCTGTCCTTCCCCCTGCTCCTGTGTTATACATAGGGTTGCCACGTGTCCAGGATTCACCCGGACAGTCCGGGTTTTGAATGCTATGTCCGGGTTTCATGGCAGCAGAAACCCGGACACAAGATGTCAGGCAGACAGGGGCAACCAAAATTAAGATAGGGGCTACTGGCTCCCCACTAAAAAATAGTCTGAACTGTGATATATATATATATATATGAATGGGCGGCGCTATTTACATATGAATAAGCCACAACTCATTCTCCCAAAGAAAATCTCAGCGCTTCGCTAGAGTGTTCGGGTTTCGCTTGAAAAAAAGGTGGCGACCCTAGTTATACATCAGCTATTAGGGCAGCTATAAAAACCAAATAGTGCAGCGCTGCATCTACAAAGGGAATAAAACACAAAAACAATGTATCCCCCAATCCAATACAAAAAATATATGCCGCCGGTGTCAGTGTTTATGAGCACTGCTCCAAAGTGGGATTCCGAGATACAATGAAACATTATTCTGTTTTTTCAAAAAATGTATTCCCTAGTTGAACCCTTATTAACCCTTAGTCTAACCTGCTGTGCCCTAAAAAGAATCAGCCTTCACTTCTCCCTTCCAGCTATTTTATTCCTGCCAATCTTTTGTTTATTTCTATTTTTTAACCATTAGGACGTATTCACACCATGGTGTTCCAGGAACATGCGTTGCGTTTGCTGGTGGTGCACGTTCGCGTGCTGCGGTTGCTGCACCTCCTCATTGAGTTCATTGGGGTCCTGAACAAATGTGGCAAAAAAGCTCATGTAGAAAAATCTTGTGACATGCGCTCTGCATATTTGATGTTTTAACACGTGCAAACGCAAAGGAAAAACGTGGGTCTTCCTGGTCGCATTTGGGGTGCCATTAGAAATGAATGTCAGTTGAAGTGCGTTTTGCATTTGGCCGCATCTTCATGAACGCGTGCATTTTATGTGTCACAGGTTGCCAGGAGCTCTTAGTGACCTTGGACACTGTGGCCGCCCTCCTACCATCCCACCACCACCACCACCTGGCTGCCCCCCTACCACCCTCACCAACCTCATTATAGGGGCGGCCCTGCGTGACAATGCTTACTCATTGCACTGTATCTATAGAGGAGCAGCATTCGTTACATTAGGTTGCTCTCCTGACTTGAAACGCCTCCTCCTCCTAGCTTGGAAAGCAGATGACATTGTTTTAGGCTTCAGTTTAGTCCACAGGAGCTTACAAGGATACTGGATTTCAACCAGGACCAACAGATATTTTTCTGTGTTTGCCTATATACATTTGTAATAGAAAAATAGAAAATGCACCCACCACTTCTAAGGTCAGGTAAGCTGAATATATCATTTTATGTTCTTGGATTTAAGTAATTTCTTCTTTTTTTTTCCCCCTAAGCAAAGGCAGAGGAACAACAAGAACAGGAGCGGCGAGTGGCAGGCCGGAAATTCTGCTGTGTGCAGGAGATGTTTTGATATTTTAATCCACCCTGCAGCTATCTGGCAGCATTGGAGAGGACGAGAAAAAATACTGCTCAGGCACAAATTTAAAACAGTAGCTATAGAAACCGAGGAGAAGGCTGAACGTCTTCTATATTAATATTGTCAGCAAGATTGTTTATATTGGTACCTACGCCGCCAAACAGACGATGGATTATTTACTTCGCTCGGCAGTTTCGAATTTGCAATGGAAAAGAGAATAACTTTATTACTTTGCAGAGGGGGCTGATTAAGTCGGGTTCCTTGTTTCCGTGAGCGGGGCATTGTGTAAAGCAATAAGAAAGTATATTATTTAACAACGGCTGCAATCCTACCATCGTGCTCAGCAGAATGTAAGATAATGATTAGCATTGGGATAAGATAAGATTGGTTGGCCCCAACAGAGAGATGAGTGCTGCCCAATCTGGAGGCTTTCAGCAGCCTGATATGTATTAGGATAGCAGATTATCCAGATATTGAAATTTATATAAACCATAACAATGAGCTTGTTGGAAAGCTGCTGTCCCCGTACCCATCAGATGTTGGTGGACACATTGCTGAGCCCTTCTTGCTTTATTAGAAACAAGTACATAATGATTTCAGATGACGCCACCTAGTGGCAGAATTACTAATAACACCGCCACCTAGTGGCAGAATTACTGATAACACTGCCACCTAGTGGCAGAATGAATAATAACACTTACACCTAGTGGCAGAATTAGTTATCTCAATATAATATTTAAGAATTCTTGGTGAATTGGCTTATACCCCCTCCATGAAGCTGACTTGGTCTAGACAGGGGTAGGGAAACTCCAGCCCTCAAGCTGTGGTGCAACTACAAAACCCATGAGGCATTACAAGACTCTGACAGCCACAGGTATGACTCCCAGAGGCAGATGCCTGCTCTGATTTGTAGATACACCACAGCTGGAGGGCTGATCTAGACCAAGTCAGCTTCATAACAGGGAGGCACACAACAACATTATCAAGGTGCTAAATTTGGCTCACTGAGCTGTCAAAACTGAAATAGAATGCTTTTGCATATACTACTGCCATAGTCAGGAAGTGAGTGTATACTATTTTTAATAAAGTTTTCATTACTGGCTGCACAATGAGCGATTCCATATATTTTTTTCTGATTGGGGATATGGGAGTTCCGATCAATGGGTAGACCATGAAAGAGTACTTGAGAGGTTCAGCACTTGATCGTTTGGGACCAGGTTCATACCTGACAAGCAAGCTCCTGTTGACTGTCATGCACAGTCAGATAACTCTGGTGAGTGTTTTACCTTATGGCACAGGTAGCCAAACTCCAGCCCTCCAGCTGTGGTGGAACTACAAATCCCATGAGGCATTGAAAGATTCTCACAGACATGACTCCCGGAGAGAGATGCATGAGATTTGTAGTTTCACCACAGCTGGAGGGCCGGAGTCTGGCTGCCCTAGGGGCTTGGTTCAAGCACGAGAAGAGGATCACCTGTTTGTAGTACAGTCGATTCAAGTCGATTTGTAGCAGGGTGATTTGCCCTGGACATTGGGCTGGATTCAGGGGCGTCCCGAGGCCAGGTGTCACCCGGAGCGGAGACCGGGTGGCACCCAGCCGTGACGTCATTGCGCATGCTCGGCCGTCTAATTGACGCCTGCCGGTGGCCATCTTGGTGGTGGACGCCGGCAGAGAGAGGAGGGGACAGTCACCCAGCGGGATAAGGTATGCCGCAGGGTGCTCTCATCTGACACTGTCGGGCTCTCGATTCATGACCGAGTGCCCAACTTTTTAGAGGGGGTGACACCAAAATGACTGTCAGTCATTTTGGTGTCACCCCTCCAATGGTGTCACCTGGGTGCGGGCCGCACCCCCCGCATCCCTCTTGTGACGCCACTGGCTAGATTTGGGACTTTTTGCAATATAAGATCACTTTATATATTTTTTTTATAGATATTATACTGATTTTCACGGATTATAAGCACACAGATCTTTATGAATTATTTAGAATGTCTTCAAGAAATAACACCGGATATATAGCACTTTATGTAATTTATTCACTGGCACTATTATTACTGATTGGTATAAACACTAAGAGGGGTGTTTAAGAAACAAATTTTATATTGAATGTTTATTTTGCACATTTAAAAATCATATGGACGAGGTAGTTGTGGATATTTAGCGCTGTGCAATAACTACTACTCATTATCCAAAAGCATTACGCTTTGAGCATAGCAGTTTTATATTTGCCCAACTTATAGGAATCCGGAGCGCAGAATAGTTCTAGACCAATAGTCAGGAAGCCTCTAGAGTGTTTCTGTTATTATGAGAGCCCATGATGGATATTAGACATGCCCAGCTGACTTCTTCCAGGGGGAGCTATTGCTGGTCCTATCTGCTTCAAGCTCCCTCTTCATTAAGCTGGTCATACAATGTTAATTTCAGCCAATTCTCGATAAAATTCTAACCGTAGGTGGCCCTGCTGGATCACCCAGTTCAACAAACTTCAATTAAAAGACTTAAAGGAGCCAGGTGGAAAATGTTCAGCCTATCGGTGACTGTGGCCAGCCAGCTTCAGTGACTGCGAGCACTGGCTCAGAATATAAGCCGTCAGGGAAGATTCCTCCACGCTGTTTAGAATGGATAGAGGAATCAAGTGTTTTTTTATACCACAATACTTTAAATGAACCTGTTTTCTCTTTCTAGGCAGCAAAGTAGCAGTGAGGCAGCAGGCACCATAAAGAGTAATAGGGAGTAGTACATAAGGTAGGCACCTGTTCCTGCTTGACAGTGGTGCCTGCCTCCCCAGTGCACAATGGTGCCTGCCTCCCCAGTGCACAATGGGCGTATCTTGTCCAGCAGTAAATCCTGAGCTCTCCAATAGTAAGGGTGCTCGCTGTCACTGACACAGCTCAGCAGCGGCCGCGGCGCATTTCCCCTCATAGCCGCTGCGGAGCTGTGTCAGTGACAGCCAGCCGCTGCGGCAGATGAGGGAGATCACCCAGTTCAACAAACTTCAATTAAAAGACTTAAAGGAGCCAGGTGGAAAATGTTCAGCCTATCGGTGACTGTGGCCAGCCAGCTTCAGTGACTGCGAGCACTGGCTCAGAATATAAGCCGTCAGGGAAGATTCCTCCACGCTGTTTAGAATGGATAGAGGAATCAAGTGTTTTTTTATACCACAATACTTTAAATGAACCTGTTTTCTCTTTCTAGGCAGCAAAGTAGCAGTGAGGCAGCAGGCACCATAAAGAGTAATAGGGAGTAGTACATAAGGTAGGCACCTGTTCCTGCTTGACAGTGGTGCCTGCCTCCCCAGTGCACAATGGTGCCTGCCTCCCCAGTGCACAATGGGCGTATCTTGTCCAGCAGTAAATCCTGAGCTCTCCAATAGTAAGGGTGCTCGCTGTCACTGACACAGCTCAGCAGCGGCCGCGGCGCATTTCCCCTCATAGCCGCTGCGGAGCTGTGTCAGTGACAGCCAGCCGCTGCGGCAGATGTTCGGAAAGAAGGAGGAGGCGGGGCCCGCATAAGAGCAACCCCGCCTCCTCTTACATCACTGACCAGCGACCTAAGAGCAGGTGGGGCCAGTGATGTAAGAGGAGGCGGGCCCGTCGTTAGCAGAGGAGGCGGTGCCTGGGGACGGAACAGGAGTCGGGGCCCTGCTACCACAGAGGCGGACAGCGCTGACAGGTAAGAGATCTCAGACCCTGCAGAGCCCACTAGTCTATGGTGGGCTCTGCAGGGTCACTCTCCGGTGGGCTCTGCAAGGGGCATAACTAGCAATCACGGGCCCCATACAAAATTTTGCTATGGTGCCCTGTGATTGCTAGTTACTCCCCTGGGCCAGGGCAATGGGTTTTCATTAACCCCTAAAGCCTGGCATATATTTACCTTTCCTTTGCTTGCCCACTGCTCTACTCAGGGTCGGGAGCCAAGGAAACCACTGGAATGGAGGACTTAAGGACTATTATTTTAAAAAAAATTGGGGTTTTGGGTTTATATCCACTTTAAAAATTGTGAAGACTTCCTGAGTTTAGTATGTCTGTGAAGGTTCTCATTCATCCAGGTCATGGTATATCTGTAAAAAATAAGTCAAGGCAACTAAAAATAAGTCAAGAAGTCTTCAAGAAAAATACAGCAAATCCAGTTTCCTGAGTTTAGCACAATCGCCATGTTTTCTAGATAGCATTGGCAGTTCCCAGACTGAAAGAGGTAACATTTTTGTTTTCAGCTGCCTGCAAAGAACATACAGATACCCCATAGTCTGTAAGAGTCTGAAGTCCATTGAAAGCTAATCAGACAATGGCACAGATCGCCACAGCGCACGCTGTGTCGCTTAACTGCAAGGGATAAGCTGTCGTATCCTTCACACCATCACTCAAAAATAGATCGCCCTTTCAGTCCGCGCCGAGCATAATGAGACAGCCAAGCGGGGTGCAGGTGACTAAATTGGTCTGCCTCCATATTACCCAACCCCTTCCTTCAAAAACCTCCATAGTACAGTGAAGGTTTTGTCAATCTGGATGTCAGGAGCGTAGCAAGGCGCCGGTGTTCACGCAGAATTCCGGTCAGAAAGCAATGAGCGTCAAGTGTGACATTTCGAGATTTCAATTGTGTTTTCAGTTGACCGTTGGGATGAAAACAGTCAATAGAGCATTGTGTTGCCAGTCTTGCTAAGACATTGTGTGAAGTTATAGAGGGAAGAATAGGGCTTGTAGAGAGATATTTTTAAATATCGATTTTAATCATCCGTCTAGTTTCCGCTTTTAAAAGGGGACAACCTGAGCTTAAATTGACACGGCGCTGAGTGGAAAATAGGTATAATGACCCAGCAGAGAGGGACAGAGCTCTGAGACAGTAACAGTACAATAAAGAGAAAGTACAATAAAGAAAGTGCAAAGAAAACTAAAGATAGCACAGTGTTCACATCATCTATTGCTATCACTTTGTCCTGGTGATCTTTATTTGCAAATGCCTTGGATGGCACTCGTGCAGAAAGTTTTTAAAAAAATGTAATCGATCAAAAAATGTTTAATCGATCAAAAAGATTAACGATTAATCAAGAAATTAATCGTTAATTTGCACAGCCCTAATATATAGTCTATGCAGTGGTGTCACAAGGGGGGTGTGGGGGTGCGGCCCTGGTGAATACTGTTAATGCTACAGCATACAAAGACATTGTAGACAATTGTGCATCTCTATCCTTGGTGAAGGTTTGGTGAAGGCTCTTTTCTGTCCCAGCATGACTGTGCCCCTGTGTACAAAGTCAGCTCGATGAGTTTGGTGTGGAGGAAATTCAGCATCCTGCAGAGAGCTGTAACCCCAACCCTACTGAACACCTTTGGGATGAATTGGAATGCCAGTTCTGAGCCAGGTCTTACCCAACATCAGTACCTGACCTCACCAAAGCTCTTTTGGCTGAATTGGCACAAATTCTCACGGACAAACTCCACAATCTTTTGGTAGGCTTTCCTAAAAGAGTGGAGGCTATTATAACCACAAAGCGGGTCAATTCCAGATGAATGGCAATGGTTTTGGAATAGGATGTCCAACCAGCTCATATACATGCGATGAACAGTTGTCCACAAATTTTAATAACGTATATATTTAGAGTCAATGAAATGCCCCGCGCCACCACACAAAAGTCAGCGGCAATTGTCAACAATACTAGGCACCCAGTTTCCCTACCTTACTAGAACTTGAGTGGATTCTCAGCCTGGTTCCAGTGTGGAGCTCCATCCATATATGCGTTGCTTGTACAGCTCCCTCGTGTGCCCTGTAGAGGTGCCGGAAGCCAGAATGTGATGTCTCTCCAGTCCCAACAAGGGCAAGCGAGGGAGCTGTAATGCATGTTTGGATGAATCTCCCTCGCGGCCATACCCCCAGCCCACCCAACCTCAAGCTGACACTCAGTGCTGGGCAGCATATTTTGAATGGCTGCTTAACATGGAAACTGACAGTTGTGTGCTAGGGGGAGGCTGAGGAGCCTCTCACCTAGTGCTATGGAAGGCACGCAGCAACCCACCAGTTGAGAATCACAGCTCTAAACAATACAGATAATCATAAATAAAGTGTAGCTCTTATTTTCCGTCCTTAATAACTCTCTCTATACACCAAAAAAAATACTTCTATAAATAAAGTGTCTAATCAGTGCAATTGACGATAATCATGCCTGCCGCTAATATTGTTCACTCATATATAAAGAGCTTACATAAAATCTATATACTGTACCTCTAATTGCCTCTCTGAACAAATCCACAATACCAGCTCTTGTATGTGTTATACAGCGCATATATAAATAATCTAACATAAATTATATGAAATTCACATATGGTCTATAAAATAGGAGCACATTTTATTAAGGTGCAGGGACTGTTTACACCAGAGGTCGCACTATTGACTATTATACCAGAACCAATTAAGGAAGTCAAGAAAGGCTTACTTAGATTTTTTCTATTTGCTGCAGGAACTGTAATAGCTACATACTGGAGGTCGCAAAATACCCCGCAAATTAAAGATTGGGTTAAAGAAATTAATTTTTTAAGAAGGGGGGAAGAGATCCCAGGACATGTACCCACAATATACACAGATTATTATGACCACCTGACGTTTGTAGGCAAATTAGCTATAATTAGCTATAATTAGCTATAATTTTGCGCTGAAGTTGCTAGAGGGCCAGGCCATTATAAATAGGGAAGCAGGTTGGTTACCACAACAGTAGAAGTGTTTTTTTTCTGAAGATACGGGTAAACAACGCGATTTAACAGCCTTGGAACGTGGGATGATTGTTGGCTCGGAGCCATGGAGCGAGTATCAGCAAAACAGCAGAATTCGTTAATTGTTCAAGAGCAGCTGTTGTTAAAGTGTTTAAAGACTGGACTGTCAGCCGAAAATCTGGGTCTGAACGTGCAAATTGTGGCCGTCAGCGACTAGTCAATGTTAGGGCAGAACGGAGAGTGGCAAGACTGGTACAAGACAACAGAAGGGCAACAGTGCAGTGTCAGATTCCTCGCATCACCTTTCAACATCTCGTGGAGTCACGAGGCGGCCCAACGAAGTACTGATGGGGTGGTCATAATAATCTGGCCACTCAGTGTATGGTGACATGGAAACCATGGACAGAGTCTGACATCGCTATCATGTGATTACCAGGAATGTGAGGTTCATTTGCATGGCCATTGGAAGAGGGGAGAGGAGTGAGGGAAGGAAGAGATGAGACTGTGAAATTTCTTTCTTCCCCCCTTTTTGTTTTTCTTTTCCAATCTGTTTTGTTTGGGGGTTTTTTTTTTGTGATTTAGGGTTGGGAGGGATTTTGGGTTGTCGTTTCCTTTGCTTTTTTTTTCTTAGTTGAAACCCTTAGGGGGGGGAAGAAGGGTTTTATTACTAATTTGAAATTTATGGTGGTTGTTTTAAAAAGAAGTTACGAATATTTTTATCTTCTGTTTTTGATTGGATTACTTCCTGGGAGGGTATCTTAACAGGATGCTTCCACATTGATATTGTTATATATTATTATGACTATTATTATTATTATACAGGATTTATATAGCGCCAACAGTTTGCACAGAGCTTTACAATATAAGGAAGGCATTACAATCACAATACAATTCAAGACAAGATGGTAAGGAGGGCCCTGCCTATGAGGTCTTACAATCTAAACGGGAGGGGGAAGTGATACATGAGGAGGTAGATTTAGAAATAATAAAGAAATATTGTACAAAAAAAAATTCAGATATGAATTAATGTCTATCATATAAACATATACTGTATTCTCTTAAATGTTGTGCCCGTTTTCAGTGCAAAAATCCACAATAACCACAATTCAGTGCCGTATACTGTGCCAACAACTGTGCTCCAAACAGAATATGTGATGTTTTGCCTGCCAAAGCATTTGTATCCATCCAGGTCAGAGATTTATATCTGTAAGATACTGTAGATTGGTGACCTCATTTGTCTCTACTGCAGCTATGCAATACTGCCTGGTCACCTCCCCACCCTGAGCCTACGATTGGAAAGCATACCTCTGCTCACTCTGTTCCTTTCTTCTGTTAGTGTGTTCCTTATGAGCAGTACATCTAGTGGGCTACTAGTGATGGTCCTGCACCACCCAGTTCCATTCTACAGGGAATTACAAGAAGTTAATATATTAATGAATACAGAGCTGTACTTATATGTGGTATTTTCATCTCTTCCTGGAGTTCAGCTTTACAAATGTTCTCTCTCTCTCTCCCCGTCTCTCTATTCTCTTTCTCTCTCTCCCCGCTCCCTCTCCACGCCCCTCCCCCCTCTCTCTCTCTCCCTCCCCCCTCTGTTTCTCTCTCTCCTCTCTCTCCTCTGTCTCTCTCTCTATTCTCTCTATATATATATATAAATATCCCCCCCCCTCTCTCTCCCTCCCTCCTCTGTCTTTCTCTCCTCTGTCTCTCTCTATTCCCCCTCTCTCTCTCTCTCTCTCGCTCTCTCCTTTATTCATCTTTTTATTCTATAATAAGAAATGGTATAAAAACCAAATCAATGCTGTTTTGTTGTCCGTGTTACACAGTCCTATTCATATTGTACTATTTCTTGCTGGATGCTTCAAGACAGAATCAATACTTCAGTGTATAAATGGCCTTTTCTAAACTCTTTTTTTCTTGCCACAGAGGAACCCTTAAAATACCTTCCAGGTCTCAGGGAAGCCCGGTTTTAATTATTATATCTACAAATCACAGGACATTAGCGTGAACAGCAAGCTTTGATATAAGAATAATACTTAGGGTATTTGACATCCACGGCTGCTCTATACAATAGTTATTTTTAGAAATAAAAATGAAAATTGGGAATAATGATCAGTGGGAAGAATGCTCCTTACATTGGTGATCAGTGGGAAGAATGTCCTTTACATTGGTGGTCAGTGAGAAGAATGTCCTTTAGATTGGTGGTCAGTGGTAAGAATGTCCCTTACATTGGTGGTCAGTGAGAAGAATGTCCTTTAGATTGGTGGTCAGTGGTAAGAATGTCCCTTACATTGGTGGTCAGTGAGAAGAATGTCCTTTAGATTGGTGGTCAGTGGTAAGAATGTCCCTTACATTGGTGGTCAGTGAGAAGAATGTCCTTTAGATTGGTGGTCAGTGGTAAGAATGTCCCTTACATTGGTGGTCAGTGAGAAGAATGTCCTTTAGATTGGTGGTCAGTGGTAAGAATGTCCCTTACATTGGTGGTCAGTGAGAAGAATGTCCTTTAGATTGGTGGTCAGTGGTAAGAATGTCCCTTACATTGGTGGTCAGTGAGAAGAATGTCCTTTAGATTGGTGGTCAGTGGTAAGAATGTCCCTTACATTGGTGGTCAGTGAGAAGAATGTCCTTTAGATTGGTGGTCAGTGGTAAGAATGTCCCTTACATTGGTGGTCAGTGAGAAGAATGTCCTTTAGATTGGTGGTCAGTGGTAAGAATGTCCCTTACATTGGTGGTCAGTGAGAAGAATGTCCTTTAGATTGGTGGTCAGTGGTAAGAATGTCCCTTACATTGGTGGTCAGTGAGAAGAATGTCCTTTAGATTGGTGGTCAGTGGTAAGAATGTCCCTTACATTGGTGGTCAGTGAGAAGAATGTCCTTTAGATTGGTGGTCAGTGGTAAGAATGTCCCTTACATTGGTGGTCAGTGAGAAGAATGTCCTTTAGATTGGTGGTCAGTGGTAAGAATGTCCCTTACATTGGTGGTCAGTGAGAAGAATGTCCTTTAGATTGGTGGTCAGTGGTAAGAATGTCCCTTACATTGGTGGTCAGTGAGAAGAATGTCCTTTAGATTGGTGGTCAGTGGTAAGAATGTCCCTTACATTGGTGGTCAGTGAGAAGAATGTCCTTTAGATTGGTGGTCAGTGGTAAGAATGTCCCTTACATTGGTGGTCAGTGAGAAGAATGTCCTTTAGATTGGTGGTCAGTGGTAAGAATGTCCCTTACATTGGTGGTCAGTGAGAAGAATGTCCTTTAGATTGGTGGTCAGTGGTAAGAATGTCCCTTACATTGGTGGTCAGTGAGAAGAATGTCCTTTAGATTGGTGGTCAGTGGTAAGAATGTCCCTTACATTGGTGGTCAGTGAGAAGAATGTCCTTTAGATTGGTGGTCAGTGGTAAGAATGTCCCTTACATTGGTGGTCAGTGAGAAGAATGTCCTTTAGATTGGTGGTCAGTGGTAAGAATGTCCCTTACATTGGTGGTCAGTGAGAAGAATGTCCTTTAGATTGGTGGTCAGTGGTAAGAATGTCCCTTACATTGGTGGTCAGTGAGAAGAATGTCCTTTAGATTGGTGGTCAGTGGTAAGAATGTCCCTTACATTGGTGGTCAGTGAGAAGAATGTCCTTTAGATTGGTGGTCAGTGGTAAGAATGTCCCTTACATTGGTGGTCAGTGAGAAGAATGTCCTTTAGATTGGTGGTCAGTGGTAAGAATGTCCCTTACATTGGTGGTCAGTGAGAAGAATGTCCTTTAGATTGGTGGTCAGTGGTAAGAATGTCCCTTACATTGGTGGTCAGTGAGAAGAATGTCCTTTAGATTGGTGGTCAGTGGTAAGAATGTCCCTTACATTGGTGGTCAGTGAGAAGAATGTCCTTTAGATTGGTGGTCAGTGGTAAGAATGTCCCTTACATTGGTGGTCAGTGAGAAGAATGTCCTTTAGATTGGTGGTCAGTGGTAAGAATGTCCCTTACATTGGTGGTCAGTGAGAAGAATGTCCTTTAGATTGGTGGTCAGTGGTAAGAATGTCCCTTACATTGGTGGTCAGTGAGAAGAATGTCCTTTAGATTGGTGGTCAGTGGTAAGAATGTCCCTTACATTGGTGGTCAGTGAGAAGAATGTCCTTTAGATTGGTGGTCAGTGGTAAGAATGTCCCTTACATTGGTGGTCAGTGAGAAGAATGTCCTTTAGATTGGTGGTCAGTGGTAAGAATGTCCCTTACATTGGTGGTCAGTGAGAAGAATGTCCTTTAGATTGGTGGTCAGTGGTAAGAATGTCCCTTACATTGGTGGTCAGTGAGAAGAATGTCCTTTAGATTGGTGGTCAGTGGTAAGAATGTCCCTTACATTGGTGGTCAGTGAGAAGAATGTCCTTTAGATTGGTGGTCAGTGGTAAGAATGTCCCTTACATTGGTGGTCAGTGAGAAGAATGTCCTTTAGATTGGTGGTCAGTGGTAAGAATGTCCCTTACATTGGTGGTCAGTGAGAAGAATGTCCTTTAGATTGGTGGTCAGTGGTAAGAATGTCCCTTACATTGGTGGTCAGTGAGAAGAATGTCCTTTAGATTGGTGGTCAGTGGTAAGAATGTCCCTTACATTGGTGGTCAGTGAGAAGAATGTCCTTTAGATTGGTGGTCAGTGGTAAGAATGTCCCTTACATTGGTGGTCAGTGAGAAGAATGTCCTTTAGATTGGTGGTCAGTGGTAAGAATGTCCCTTACATTGGTGGTCAGTGAGAAGAATGTCCTTTAGATTGGTGGTCAGTGGTAAGAATGTCCCTTACATTGGTGGTCAGTGAGAAGAATGTCCTTTAGATTGGTGGTCAGTGGTAAGAATGTCCCTTACATTGGTGGTCAGTGAGAAGAATGTCCTTTAGATTGGTGGTCAGTGGTAAGAATGTCCCTTACATTGGTGGTCAGTGAGAAGAATGTCCCTTACATTGGTGGTCAGTGGTTATTTATCTGGGAGGCACAAATTGCTGACTGACCAATAAACCCCTAGAAACCTCTAGAGGAACCCTAGTTGGGATAGGTTGGTCTCAACAAAAGAAATCATGAATTTTGATCGTTTTGGACTTTGAATTTTGCTTTCCCAAATTTGGAACACAATGTTATCTTTGGAATCTGAGCATCATTTAAAAAGAAATCATAAAGCAAAGAAGGTTTGTAGAGGGCTCACAAAGGTCTAATACAATCAAATACACAAACCATAACAGCATCAGCAAGAACAATAAATGAAATGAATTAAACTACCCTAAATACACCAAAATACCTCATTCTCTAAATAAAAAAAGGAGATTTAAATAGAAAATTCAAGTAAATTTGTCCTAATCAGTCACAAGTTTCCGGTTATCTATCTCATGTGATGTCAGATAACTTCTTCTTTCAGTTCTAGAGTTCTCAAAGCTCTGTTGCTGATACATGTTCCCAGCACATCATTGATTTCCCACCATTAATACATGTCAGGGTAATAGGACGTAGCCACAAGTTCTAGGGAGTCAAACGTTTTTAGCCTTCCAGAAACACTCTAGATATAATTCCGCTGCAAAGATCTAATCCTTCCACCGTGTGCTGCCAAAATGTGCATCAATGTGTTAAACGAAGTGCAGCGATGTTAAATAAAATTGGTTTGGCCTTATTATAAACCGTGTAAGGTCTGTTACTAATGTCTTAGAGGTGGAATTCATCAGATGGTATTGGGAAAGTGTCACAGTGCCACCCAGTGGCTGTGACTGGTATAGCGATAATTGACTGCATGGTTATTTAAAGGGTAACACCCCTTTAAAAAAATAAAAATTGAATATGAAAATGAATATATCATATATAATTGTCACACAAGCCATTTTGTAATTTAATGTTTTAAAAAGTACCTTTCTATTTAAAACTGCAGCCGCTGTAGTGTTCTAAATATACAAAATAATTCACTGTAATATGACAAACTGGAGGCGTCCCGTACACAGTGGGTGTCATGACACAGAAATTTCACTTCCTGCTTCTGTGATTGGCTGACTGATATACCCGGTACAATGACACATTTGTCTTCCCTTGTAATGGGAATTACATTTTTGGTGAGATACTCACTAAGGGTTCAGTACTAGTAAAGGGATGCCGACACTGCACCTTTCCTTTATTACAACACAGGAAGTCCACCAGCTGATTATAATGAACCCAGACCCTCCCATTCAGGGAATAGTTTGGAAAGGACATGCTGCAACAAACAGCTACCCCCCAATGTCCTGGTAACTGAAAGTAAAAGAAAATCTAAATCTTTGGGTGGTCACCAGAACAGGACTAAATGCAAAGTCTTCGACTGGGGACACTAGTTCTGGTGACCACCAGGGATTTCCCTCACCTTGGAAGGTTTCCTCTCATTTCCTGTTGTGGCTATCAGACAGGAAGTGAAGGAAAATCTCCCCAATTGGACACACATGATAAAAACGGCTGACAAGGGTTATAACCCTCCCTCTAAAACCAAAAAAGTTTCAGCCCTACTTTAACTTTGACTTGATCTCTTTCTAACCGAAAACTATACAGAGCCATACAGATCAGAGAGGTGATGGAGGTGCAGCTCATTCAGTGTCATTTGAGTTTCAGCTACTGGAAGTTTCCAGTTCATCAGTTTTACTTGTTAATTTTTTTCAATAACTTACCAGTATGTTCTCCAGTCCTCCTCCCGTTCTCTAGTTTATGGCCAGAGATTGCTTCAGTACAATATTGGTCACAGCTGAGAAGAGGCTGTGATCCTGATTTATAAATTGACCCCGTTATAATTCTTTATCTATTTGATGAATTCATTTTTTTAACCCTTTCGCTGTTGGATCCCATTTTGAACCTCAGGAAGTTGGACCATTTTTACAGTTCTTCACATACATATTACAGGTATGAATGATCAGGAAAGCAACCCACCACCACCCCACCCGGAGCCACAGTTTTTCTGAAACCACTGGACCTATAGAATTAAAGGAGCTGTAAAGTCCCAGCATCTCGTCTCCTGTTATGTAATAGGAATACATAGGAGAGTTGTTTCTGATAATACAATCAAAGCTTACTTGAAAAAAATCAATACGACCAGTCCAATAGAACAGTCCACTCCTCAGTGGTGAAAGTTTAAAAAACTTTTTAGTGAAAGAAAGAAAAAACTCCTTTCGTAAACCAATCCAGTTCAAATCAATGTGGCGATACTTAGTGCTTCTCCACGTGCTCAAAACAAAGGACCCCCAATGGGTATGCACTCACCACAGACGCTGACTGTATAAAAACAGCCAAAACATGTTTAGTAGGTCAAAGTAACTCCAAACGTCCTCCTTCCTACTACTACGGTTTTTTATTCAAAACTTGTTCATCCGCGACATTCAGCCATCATAAAGCAAAGTGAAATCCTCATAGTGTAGTATTTCAAATGTATTAATCCAGAAAAAAACAATAGACTCACATTTAAAACGGTGTCAGCTGTAAATGTAAGTTTACAATCTTCTAGCTGGATCTGGTTATTAGGAGCGGGATCGGATTTATGGAAAATCAGTAGAAATACAGATTTATTTTTCGTTTTTGAACATAGATACCCTTTAAGACAGTGGTTCTCAACCTTCATAGGGCCGGGACCCCTTGGTAACATTTGCCAAGTTGTGGTGACCCCCAAAGGGTAAAATTTAGGGATGACGCCGCTGCTACAGCAACATCTGGCGGCGTGGCGGGAGAACTGACACTGCTGCGCTAGGAGAGGGCTGAGGAGGACTCTCACCTAGCACAGCAGAAATCACACAGCGACCCCACAGGTTGAGAACCACTGGCGTACGCCGGTCAAAAAAAAACAAACCATAAGAATGTTTAATGGTACAAAATGTTTAATGGTGGTAGCAACATTAGCGATAAACTGTTTAAAATTAACTCCGTTACAAAAACTAGAGGCCATCACCTAAAATTGGTGGAAAAAAAATTCCAGCACAAGGGGCGAAGGGGGTTCTTCACAGTAAGATCAGTTAGGGTCTGGAACTCACTGCCACAGGCGGTGATTTCAGCAAATAATGTGGAATTGTTCAAGAAACTTTTGGACGATTTCTTAAGGGACCGTAATATACAGGGGTACAGGTACTCCTAGAATGAGATCCTAATAGGTTGGACTTGATGGACTAATGTCTTTATTCAACCTCAAATACTATGTAACTAAGAATGCATAGCTAGATTTCTATATTTCTATTGGCTATTTCACTTTGCAATAGCCAATAGCAAATTTTCTGTTGCACCCGCCCTTTGCTGCTGTCAATCACTAGAAGAGGACCTGATGGAGCCGCTATCTAATAGCGGGAGACTCCCGGGCGACCCCTGGCAAATCGTCATTCGACCCCCGATGGGGTCATGACCCACAGGTTGAGAACCGCTGCTTTAAAGAGATGTACTGTTAATTTCAGACTTTTGATGTAGTCGCACAAATGTTTATCATTTCACTAAAATCCTTACTAATACTCACAGACTCAATGTATGCCTAAAAATTCCTTATTACAGTAATAATACCTTTCATATTTCATTACTTTCATAATCTCTTCAGATTCATGTACCCAATTCTCTTCTAATTAGATTTTTCAAAACACATCTAACATTGCTCTTTTCAGCTGAAGTGCTTCACCTTTCTTTTTTATATCCTCACCCTTATATGTTTTGGTCGCCGATCCACAGAAAGGAAGTCCTTGAGCTGGAGAGAGTCCAGAGAAGGGCAACTAAACTAATTAAGGGGCTGGAGGACCAAAGCTATGAGACAAGGTTACTAAATTTAAACGTGTTCACGCTGGAAGTGAAGAGATTAAGCGGAGGCATGATTTTGTTGTACAAAATGTTTAGTGGTGATGGCAACATCAGCACTAAACTTTTTACTGCAAACTCCATAACAAAGACTAGAGGCCACCACCTAAAACTGGAGGAGAAAAGATTTAACCATAAGGGGCTTAGGGGCTTCTTCTTAGTTGGAGCGGTTAGGGTCTGGAACTCACTGCCACAAGCAGTGGTATCGGCTTAGTATTGAATCAATCAAAAAGTATTTCAATACCTTCCTCAGAGACTGTATCATACAGGGGTACAGGTAAAAAACTAGACCACACAGGGACTCGTGTACACACATACACAATCACACACAGACACACAATGGTTGAACTTGATGGACCTGCGTCTTTATTCAACTTCAAATACTATGTAACTATGTTTGCGCTATAAGAGAGCCAATGTGCTATCAAGATGCAACCTCTGTGGATTTGAAGCCCTAAGGAACAATGCAAGTACCAACATGCAATGTTATTTGTAATGCACACATCCGCTAGTAGGTTGTACCCCTTTATTTCCATTTTTCATTATTTACAGGGCTATTTACTTGAGGGTGAAGGGTTTGGAGAAGGCAGGAGAAGTGAACAATCTAGGACAACATAACTGATTTGGAACAATTCTCCCATTCAGCTCACTTTCCAGTTCAGCTATGTTGTCCTAGATTGTACACTTCTCCTGCCTTCTCCAAACTCTTCACCCTTAAGTGAATAGCCCCCAAAATGTTTACCTACAGAGGCCATTTTACAACAATACCCTCAATAATTAGACATGATTCTAACAAAATCATCTATCTCATGCTTGGCATTGTCTTTGTAGTTAATATGTTATTGTCATGTGTCATGTTTTCTATCTATTTGTGCACTTTATATATCTTTATCCCTATTTTATTATTCTTTCTTTACGGTAATAATAAATACAGATTGAACCTTACTTAGTAAGAGATATACAGTATATATAGCACCTGCAATGTACGCAGCACTTTAGTGCACATTCACATCAGTCCCTGCCCTCAAGGAGCTTACAATCTAAGATCCCTATCTCACATACACATACCATGACCAGTTTAGGCAGCAAGCCGTTCACCTTCCAGCATGTCTTTGGAGTGTGGGAAGAAACCAGAGTACTCAGAGGAAACCCACACAAGCACGGGGAGAACATGCAAACTCCTTGCAGATAGTGTCCTGACCGGGATTTGAAGTGGGGACCCCCAGTGCTGCAAGGCAGAAGTGCTAACCATGAAGCCACAGTCAGATAAAACTGTGTTATGGTAATTATAACAAATATGTATCAATTTAATATTTAAACATAAATGTAATATAAATGAAATATAATGTCAATTTAGTTCTAAAATGTAGTACACAAAACAGTAAAAATACCAGGGCAAGGTATGCAGAGTGTAAATAAGAAAAACCTTTTTCTGCTTTATTTGTTGAGCATTCTAATAAAAAAAATATGCCCCTGCAATAATTCCTATACCTCTACAGAGATCCCTCATTACCGTAATGAAGTAGGGGTGTAATGTATATCTGTGCACCCTAACTATGTCTATGTGTGCAGGTGCGTGTATTTATGGGCTTTTTACATTTTCTTTTATTATTATTATTGTTATTATATTATTATTATTATTATTATTATTATTTTATAACTTGTTACTTTCTGTTCCTTTCTTAGCTCTAACGTAGAACTGTGCTATTGGAAAATGTAGTTGTGGCGCCACCTGCTGATGAAATATGATATTGCAGTGGGGACATAAAACCTCGGCATCATTGTCTTATCTCACCGACTGGTCCCCAAATGAAGGAACAGTAGGATGGAAGTCTGGGAGAGGCTGGACCTAAGTTATAGAGGGTCCAATTAAACATATGCATGACATTCTTCTATCCCCTACTATACATTAGAACCTTGGTTCTCAACTGGTGGGTCGTGACCCAAAAGTGGGCCGCAACCCCTTGTTCAGTGGGCCACCGCATGAGGTGAGAGGCTCCTCAGCCCCCCCCCCCCTAGCGCAGCACCGTCAGTTCTCACGCCAAGCAGCCATTCAAAATAAGCTGTCCGGTGTCAAGTGTCAGACTGAGGTGGGGTGGGATGGGGCTTTGGCCGTGAGGGAGCTCCATCCATACATGCATTGTTTACAGCTCCCTCAAGTCCTGAGTGTGTGAGATTGTGTCTGTAGTTGTGTGTCTATCAGTGTTTTTGAGGGCCCATTCACACAAGTACAGTGAGTTAATCACACAGTCCCGTGCATTTTACGCACTGTACCACGCAAAATCACACATTCTTGTATGGTAGGTGTTTCACATTGCCATTCATTTGTGTGGCACCCCACACACACCTCCCACACACAGTTTGATCGCCCGCACCGGAACGCGCGGTACTGCAGTGACGTGTTTCAAAGAGGTGCAACTTGGATCATAACTTAATAACCAGGGACAAATGTGGGTCCTGAGATTACACAGGTTGAGAACCACTGCATTAGACCATAGTCATACCTGGAAACATTGTTAAATTTAGCCTAAGCCGGCTGTCTCGGGATTCAGTATGTTCAGACACTGATGTGGAACAAGCATGCAGATCAGGAACAATCAGGTTACCTACAATGTACAATTGATTAAGCATAAGTGTGCTGCGAGTAGGCCAGTGGCGCTGCGCAATTTGTGTACCAGGGATGTGCAGTCACTGTGTGCGTGTACCAGGGCCCTGTGCATGGCATAAATATATATATTGGCACTTTGTGTGTACCAGGGCTCTGTGCATTGCATAGATATATGGGCACTGTGTGTAAGAGGCTGTGTGTATGGCATATATATATGGGCACTCTGTGTGTACCAGGCTCTGTGCATTGCATAGATTTATGGGCACTGTGTGTGTACCAGGGCTGTGTGAATGGCATATACACTGAGTGGCCAGAGTATTATGACCACCTGACGTTTGGAGGCAAATCAGCTATAATTAGGCGCTGAAGTTGCTAGAGGGCCAGACCATTATAAATAGGGAAGCAGGTTGTTTACCACGACAGTAGAAGTGATTTTATTCTGAAGATACGGGTAAACAACGCGATTTAACAGCCTTTGAAAGTGGGATGATTGTTGGCGCTCGGAGCCATGGAGCGAGTATCAGCAAAACAGCCGAATTCGTTAAATGTTCAAGAGCAGCTGTTGTTAAAGTGTTTAAAGACCGGACTGTGAGCCGGAAATCTGGGTCTGAACGTGCAAATTGTGGCCGTCAGCGACTAGTCAATGTTAGGGCAGAACGGAGAGTGGCAAGACTGGTACAAGACAACAGAAGGGCAACAGTGCATCAAATGGCTGCAGATCTTAATCAGGGATCCTCTCAAATGATCTCTGAACGCACTGTTCGCCGTACACTGCAATTACGTCACACCTTCAGTCATAGCAGTCATTTTTGACTGACCGGACGGCTTCTATTTTCACTTTTGGTTTTAAAAAATTACACTAAGGGAGTATTGCTTTATTTTCCATGACGGCGAACAGGAGTCTGATATAGGATATTGGCAGACCTCATGGACGTTAAGACGGAGGATAACACGGCGAACGGCTACTTTCACTGGACACTTATTAAGGTGCCCATACACCTTACGACTATCGCAAGACTTTTGTCTTGCGATGGTCGTATGCTTATTGAAAGCTTGTACGATCTGCCCACCTTGGACGGGCAGATCGTACTTGCGATCATCGAAAGCCCGCCCCGCTGAGGGGCGGGCTTCCGATGACCGGACCGTTCCGCAGCTATCGGACGAGCAGGCTAGAAACCCGCCGACAATCGTACGATTCTCGGCCGGTTTTCGAGCATGTTGGTTCGACAAAAGACGTGCGACCGTACAGTAGAAACGGTCGCAAGTCTTCGTTCACACTGCACGATTCTCGTACGATTGTGGGATTTCCCGCGATTCTCGTACGAGAATCGAGTAGTGTATGGGCACCTTTACGCGTTTCCCCAAAAATAAGACACTGTCTTATATTTTTTTTGCCCTTTGTCTTATTTTCAGGGGATGTCTTTTTTTTTTTTTTATGTGCAACAAAATGTACAACAATCCAAAGTTATCTGGTGCCACTCCGCCTGTCCCAGTAACTGGCGCTGTAGATTAAGTATCGGCTAATGCGGCTCTGCTCCTTCCACCACCTTGCTTTCTACAGCGCCGGCTTCCTTTGCCATCAGGGACAGCGGTGCAGCAGTGGGGACATCAGACAGTGGACAGCGCGGTAAAGTACGGTACCATTTACCGGTACACATTACAGTACAGAACCATTACATTAAGCAGTGCCTTCAGGGGACAGCAGTTGGTGAAGTCTGGTACTGGAGTGCTTCCTGTCACTGCGCTGGCCGGGAGTCCCCGTCATCCCCTTCATGCAGTATGTCCCTGCAGGCTGATACCATCTCTCCTGCTCTTCAAGTTCCTCCTCACATGCCACCACCAAACTAGGTCTTATTTTCGGGGTAGGTCTTATATTATAGGAATCTTGAAAAATAGCGCTAGGTCTTACTTTCAGGGTAGGTCTTATTTTCGGGGGAAACAGGGTATACTTCGGTTTTGGTCTTCGTTTGGAAAGTTAATAGAACGATTTGCTCCATCGCTTGAATTTATTGTACCCATCCTACACCAGATTTTTAGATAAAAACTCTGAAAATCCTTTTTTTTTTATTCACAATGTTATGACATTTAATGTTGCAAATATTTTTTGTGATGATATGTTGTACACTATTCACTTGTTTATCATTATACAGTCTGTCGGGTCTTTTTTTGCAGCTTGCTACAGTTTGGATGCAATCTGTATCAGGCATATCTTCCACACTGAAGGAATGGTACTGCGAGGAAAAAAATCCTACCCATGAATGTTACTTGTTTCTTCAATGTATAACACCGAGGATGCACATTTAGGATGTAGCACCCTCCCCTCCCCTCGCCCCCTTCTTCAAGACGCATTCACAACCACATGTTAAAACACATGATAAGCTCATAAAAAGCAGATAGAAATACTACACAGTCATTGAGAAATGAATGTAAAGATGAACTCTGGGTGACGATTTTATTACGCTTGCAGTGCGGGGGGTAGCTCATTTTGATCTAGGGAGGAAAATAAAGTTATACTCACCCAATCCTCTGAGCTGGACGGCTCTTAGACCGTTCCCTTCCAGCCTCTCTCCCCCTCCGCTGCAGCGATCTAAGGTCCCTGAGTCCTCATGTTCTATACACAGTGTACAGCAGGGCTCAAAATTTCAAGTCCTGAGCTACTAGCCAGGCCTTAAGAGTTACTCGCCACCAGTTGCCCCACCTAACCCCAACCCTGCCTCGGCCTTAACTCCGCCCCTAAACCCACCCTCTTAAATTATCTTATGAAATTACACTTTTAAATGTTGAAGGCAGAATAAAGTTACAAAAATAAATATTAACAACAACAATATTAAGATAAAGCAATGTAAACATTGCGGCCCTCCACATCCCCACATATAAAATAAATACCCTCCCTCCTGTTCTCTGCCTCCCCCCATATAAAATAATACCCCACCGTTCTCTGCCCCCCACATATATATAATACTACCCCACCGTTCTCTGCCCCCACATATAAAATAATACCCCACCATTCTCTGCCCCCACATATAAAATAATACCCCACCGTTCTCTGCCCCCACCACTCGCCCTCTCTTTATTTCCACTCGCCAAATGCGAGCAGGCGAGTGTAAATTTTGAGCCCTGGTGTACAGGATGTGATGACGCTAAGGGCTAACTGCAGCAGAGGAGGACTCAGGCTGCAGTGAGCACTGTGACGGGGGAATTTATCAAAACTGGAGCAGACAAAATTTGGAGCAGCTGTGCACGGCAACCAATCCGCTTCTCTCTTCAGTTTGTTCAGTTGAGATTTGAAAATGAAAGAGAGAAGCTGATTGGTTGCCGTGCACAGCTGCTGCAGATTTTGTCTGCTCTAGTTTTGATAAATCCCGGTGTTTGTCTTTTTATCATTTGTACAGCGACAGAAGAGTGTGTGCAGATCCTTCCTAATACCACCAGGGGGCGCTGCAATACCACATGTGGATGAAATACCTAGAACAAGCAGAGGAAACTGACTCTGTGAACAGCTTTATTATGGACAGATAATAGGAAGGTTCATCATATAAATATAAATGATCAACATTTACAAAAGAGTATATTTATACATTTTGCTTACTTTAGATTGACACAACGTTCACCCATGTTTCACACAACTTTCACCCACTGTTCACATTTTTTTTTTTTATTCAACCTTTTGTGAATCTTGGGTGGAGACATTGGCAGACAGATGCCTGTTGATGGCAAGTTAATGGTAAATAGATAGTATTTTTATTAGGGATGCACAGATACCGATACTAGTATTGGTGCCGATATCGAGTATTTGGGCAAGCACTCGTACTCGCCCAAATATTCCTGATGCCTAGCCCAGTGCCTGAACCTCCGGTATCAGGAATAGTGATGGGCTCGGGCGTGTTTGCAAGCGCCTTGTGCCGAGCCCATCACTAATCAGGAAGCCTAGCGGCAAGTCACTACACATCATGGTGCTGGATTCCCGGGCAATCAGGCAGCCGGGGGACAGGTAATGACTCGCCCCCCTGCTTCCTGATTGGCTTCATACTCCCTTGTCACTTGGTGGCATGGAGCTGGCTTCCTGGCCTTTAAGGAAGCCGGGCAGCATGTAATAACTCGGGAAGCTAACCAGTCAGGAAGCCAGGCTAGGGTTGCCACCTGTCCAGGATTCACCCGGGCAGTCCAGGTTTGGAATGCTGTGTCCGGGTTTCATGGCAGCAGAAACCCGGACACAAGATGTCAGGCAGACAGGGGCAACCAAAATGAAGATAGGGGCTACTGGCCCCCCACTGAAAATAGTCTCAACTGTGATATTTACATATTAAATGGGGGGGGCTATTTACATAGGAATAAGCCACAACTCATTCTCCCCAAAAAATGTCCGTGCATCGCTAGAGTGTTCGGGTTTCGCTTGAAGAAAAGGTGGCAACCCTAAGCCAGGCGGCGAGTCATTACCTGCCCACCGGCTTCTTGATTGGCCAGAAAGCCGTCTTCATGCTTCCTAGTCACCTGATAACGAGGTAATATGGAGCTGGCTTCCCGGCCATATGTGCCATACCCGGAAAACACCACTAAGCACCAGCGAGGGAGGAGCGCAGTGCTGGAATGGATTGCTTTGCCAGGTAAGTCTGCCATACTGTCCTAATATGCTGTGTATACTAACAATTGTGATGAGGCTGGCCTTCGTGCAAATGCAGTTCAACTGAGTTCGCCCGAGACCACTCAAAACTGTGACCGCCC
>NW_017306283.1:1890960-1907464 GCF_000935625.1 Nanorana parkeri
AACCACCCAAAAATGTAACCCCCCCCCCCCCCCCTCCTCCCGAACCCAATCAGTTGCAGATGGATGCACTGGATTGCATAGATAGCGCATGCAGCATTTTTTCAGATCGCACTGCACCAGAACAGAGTGCAGGCAATCGCACTGCGGGCGTGGGCCATTGACATGAATGGCACCGACACGCCCCCTCCCGCCCCAGAACAATGCCCTGCTTGATCTACGCACTGGATATGGTGTGACTGGGCCCTCACAGATATATTGCAATTCTTAGATTTTAATTAGAGATGCACCAATACCGATACTAGAATCGGTATCGGTGCATCCATAATTTTAATAGAATCAATGTTCCTCTTAGTTCCAGAACGCTGCAACTGGGGGTTCTAGTGCAGTTACAGAATAGTGTGAACGGGAGCTTTGCTTTGTAACACGGAACAGCATGTGTGATGTGCGAATGTCGCGACGCACATGACTCTCATGTAAGCGATAATAACTCAGAATGCGTTCTTACTGAAAACACGTTATAAGTTTCCTCTTGAAGGATGAGTAAGGAATAGAGACGCGGAGCCGGGATGGATCAAACACACGCCGCCGCTCCGCCTGCGACGTGGAACGGCGAGATGTATAATCACTGATTTGCAGCCGCTGTCATTATAGATGAAGTTTCTCTGTGACTGACACGTCTGATGACAGGCTCAGAGATGAATAATTGGAGATTGCCTTTCTTCCCACACAAACGTCTTCCAACACCTGACAAAATGATGACACGGCGTGAACTGACAACGCCGAGCGCGAGATCACTTATCATAATACAAATAAAAATGTATTACGGGGCTCATTTATTATTCAGCGGCGGTGACAGGAGACAAGAACATTCACCCATACGGCAATAGTATTTACCTTCGGTGTGCCGGAAGAAGCGCTGGGAGACTTTACTGCAGACCTGGAGATATTGGAAAGTTCATCTCTGGTCCAAAAATGGCATTTAAAGGGATATTAAAGCTAAACTGCGGGATAAGAAAATAATGTCTTCATACAAGAGTCACTACTTCTGTCTCTCCTTGTGCAGGGTGACTGGTCTTGTATCCCCCCCTCCTGTAATAAAGACCACTCACTGCTGTTCTCTCTCCTTGTGCAGGGTGACTGGTCTTGTCTTCGACCCACCTGTAAAAAAGGCCACTCACTGCACCTCTCTCTCTCATTGTGCCGGGTGACTGGTCTTGTCTCTGCCCCCTCCTGTAATAAAGACTGGTCACTGCTCCTCTCTCTCCTTGTGCAGGGTAACTGGTCTTGTCTCCGCCCCCTCCTGTAATAAAGACCAATCACTGCTCCTCTCTCTCCTTGTGCATGGTGACTGGTCTTGTCTACACCCCCTCCTGTAATAAAAATCACTCACTGCTCCTCTCTCTCATTGTGCATGGTGTCTGGTCTTGTCTCCGACCATCTCCTGTAATAAAGACCACTCACTGCTGCTTTCTCTCCTTGTGCAGGGTGTCTGGTCTTGTCTCCACCCCCTCCTGTAATAAAGACCAGTCACTGCTGCTCCCTTTCCTTGTGGAGGGTGATTGGCCTTGTCTCCATCTCCTCCTGTATTAAAGACCGGTCACTGCTGCTCGCTCTCCTTGTGCAGGGTAACTGGTCTTGTCTCTGGCCCCTCCTGTAATAAAGACCAGTCACTGCTGCTCTCTCTCTATTTGTGCAGAGTGACTGGTCTTGTATCCGCCCCCTCCTGTAATAAAGACCACTCACGGTTGCTCTCTCTGCTTCTGCAGGGTGACTGGTCTTGTCTCCACCCTCTCCTGTAATAAAGTCCACTCAATGTTGCTCTCTCTCCTTGTGCAAGGTGACTGGTCTGGTCTCCGCCCCTTCCTGTAGCTTTTGCAGGCAGCCTTTAGTGGGTGGGGCTGTTGGGTTCCTTCCACTGCTCTGCTCCCTGCACAGGCTATGTACAGCACAGTGATGATTTCACTGCTACTTTGATATGATAATATGGGTTTGCAAAGATATGTGGTGCACGCAAAATGGATTTATATCCTTTATGCATACAAAGCAAAACTCCAGCCAAAAATAACAAGATAAAAATGAATGACCCATTCAAAGATAAATACCAACCGCCCCTGAGTTGGGCCAGGCATTGGTACCGTGCACAACCCCCAGGTAATGTGAGCTGACAACCACCCTCGTAGTGTGCGATGCCAACTAATCCCATAATTTGCCCCACCAACACCACCAGTCCAACCCAGTAACACGTACCGCCAGAACACCCATTGCCCACTTGTCCCCCCACCTGGCCTCAGGTGGTGAAAAGTGAAGGGAAGATACTTGCACAATTCTCCTCCACTAAAGTCGGTGATCCACTCCGTCCCTGCTGGTACCATGTTATTTCCCTTTTCTTCTGGGTCCTCCGTCTTCTTGCTGCTTCATCCATTGGGCAGGCACTGCTGATGTAACTCCTGTGCTCGGGTGCTCTCTCCATACATGAAATTGTCAGCTCTACCTGACAGCTCCCAAAAATGCCAACAATATAGCTGCAATAAGATCACCCTTGTATAGATATGGGGCTCGGGTATCCATTCCTTCAAATTATTGCCTCTCTTGACTCAGCTGACCAGAGGCAAAGGCTGTGCACTCCATTGCGGGTTGCTCCTTATTTCTGGCGGAAAAGCTGCAAGATTTTTCCTAAAAATGTTACATTTGCAAATTTTGCTAACGCCGGGTATTTTCAACAAACCCAGTGTAATGATGAACTTGAACCTCATCCCTAGTAGGGAGGGGGAGAAGTCACTATTCTGAGTCATTTAGTTGTGTGCAGGGCCATCCTTATAAGTCTGTGGCTGTTGCCTCAGGCAGTATCTCTTTGGATCATGTGGGGGGCGACAGGCAAAGTGGTATGACTACACAATGTTTGCAGTGTGCCTGCCGCCCCCTGTCCAGCCAAAGTGTCCCAGGTTGGTAAGAGCCAGGTGGGGACATGTGTAAGGGCCATACACCAGGGACGTGCGGTCAGGGGAGGCAGAGCCTCACCTAGAATTATGGAGGAAAATGCTGTCAGCTTCATATCTGAAGCCGGCAGCTTTTTGTCCATTCAGATCGGCATCTAAAAGGTTACACAGCAGGGAAATTCTCCCCGCTGTGTAACCTGTCACGGAGCCTCAGCGGTGAGGAGCAAGTGAGGGACAGGGAGGCTCCTCCCTGTCTCCTCCCTTCCTCCTTTATACTAGCTTGGGGACGGGTTGGAGGTGGGGCTTCGTCCGATGGGGGTGGAGCTTTGGCGGGCAGAAGGTGGAGCTTCGTCCGACAGGGGCGAGGCTGGGGAATATCTCACCCCGAGCAAGAGGTACCGCATGTCACTGCCATACACATCTCTCCGAGCAGCTCTTAGCAACCTGGGATGCTCTGACTGGCGTCCCACTGAGCTCTTGGCAATCAGTGACATCACTGGTTACCAGGAGCTCTGTGAACATCGGTGAGAGCATACCAAATTGCTAACAGCTAGGTGGCGAGATGCAAAGCACTTACACATCTCCCCACCCGACTCATAGCGTCATCACTCTCCACCAGCACCACCCCCTCCCACTGATGGTGCACCATCCAGCAACACACATACATACACCCCGGCTGCCTCAAGCGGCAAAAAGCCTAGGGACACCCCTGGTTTAAAATTCAGCTTCAGTTATTGAGCTCTGTAGACAATGGAGTTTTTTTTTCTGACACAGCAGCTAAGAAAATACAGGTGAATACTGTATATGAAAAGGCATTTAGAGCTCCACCTGTAGGCTGGGTATAGAGAAACTGTAATAATCCTATGCAATATTTCATATTTAGAAGAGTAAGAATTTATATTTATAGATAGAATATTTAGAATAATATATATTTATTTATTTTTTGCTTCCTTTTAACCACCGAGCCACCATGCTACCAACAGTACAGCAGAAGTAGATGTAGAGGAATCGGAATGGGTTAAAAGCGTTATTGGCATTCAGCGACAACGCCGAAGATGTTCTGTTGCCGTGGAAACTCATCAGTAGTGTTGCTGTTGAGGGCAACAGCTGCACTTCGCCTCCCGAACCCCGGCACTTTGCTGTATCACAGATCGTAATCTCTTCCGACAGCAGCTTGCGAAGTCTCTTCTAGTAATTGCTGCAAATAATCACAAGAAAGCTCACACATCTGCCGCACTATTTTTATAGATATTGTTTAATGCGAAAAAACAGTTAAAGGGAAAATCATGGCACACTCCGGCGCTCATTTGGAGTAATAATTGTAGAGTGTACATGAATTACATTGTAATGGGATTTTTACATTATACCATATTTTGTATCATTTTTAATATGCAGATTTGCAGCTGCTCCCTTAACCACTTGTTGTATGTTGGTACAATTAGCATCTTTGCTGAACGGCTGTAGTAAGCTGATCAATTACAGGATGAATAAAGGATAAAGGACGAGGAAGGGCGAGGAAGCAGCCCATTTTCTACAGCAGGGGTAAGCAAACTGCAAGCCCCATGAGGCATTGCAAGACTCTGACAGCCAGAGGCATGACTCCCAGAGGCAGAGGCATGATGGGATTTGTTTGCTGGAGTTTGCCTACCCCTGCTCTATAGAGCTGCTGTTTCTCTGACGCACTAAAGGTGTACAGCCAGTTAAAAAACCTGCTTCCATATGCTTAGTGAAGCAAAACTAAACTTGCCTATATTTACTTTTCTTTTCGCGGTGCAACATCTGTGAGCCCCTTTGTCGACCACAACATCTTCATCCGATCCGTATTCAGAGGCATTGGCCATCCTGATTGGTCGGCATGGGATGACGTAACTTGCATCCCCAGGAGAGTTGATTCATCCCAGCACCAAGGCATGCCAAGATTGTATACTTAGCTCAGTGTACATTCTAAAGACGATTGTGAGCAGGAAGGTAAGAAGCATCAATTGTAAAAGACAATAAGGTACTGATTTATAAACCTACCAACCAGCATATAGCTGGATGAATGCTGTTTGCACTGCACCACTACCACTAGTGGTATGCTCCTCAGCACCTTCTACTGAACGGCATTCGCCCAGCTATACACTGGGTGGTAGGTTTATAAATTAGCCCATTCGTCACTACTGCAATTAATACTTTTTACCTTCCTGCTCACAATCTTCTTTGAAGGTCTCTTCTACATTAAAAAGCCTGCCTGCTTTAAAATTTTGTTTTTTACAGGTAAAGTTCTGCTTTAGGATGAGGAAAGCATTGGCCAAGTTGCATTGTAGTGTTTTAGCTGAACATCTCTTTTAGCAATATTATGCATTTAGCCCCGGTTCACACCTAGGAGTTTTTGAGCAGTTCGAAAAGCACTTTTAACTGCCCAACACAAGAAATCACATGATTTTCAATGGCCCTGGTTCATGCCTGAGCAGGAAAACGCTAGACGCCTGAAAAGATACAGGAGCTTCTTTGGGCAGTTAAAAGTTTTCCTCCCCATAGATTTCATTGGAAATGCCCAAAAACGCACAATAGAAGCACGTTGCATACATTTTCGTGAGCATTTTTGACCGTTTATACGTGTGTTCTTCCATTGACCACAATAGTTTATGAGCTGCCAATCAAAATGTGCATAACGCGCAAATAACCGCATGCTGCTAACGTGCTTGCAAACGCGCAAAAATGGTGCCGCCTAGGTGTGAACCAGGGCTAAGAGCTGCCAGTTATTCCTTTCCGCCACTGGATGCCATCAGTCTTCCAGGTTGAATGATGGGCAGCATCATTCAAACCACTTCCTCTGAGCCTAGGCTGTCATGGACATACCCTTTCGGGGTGGGGTCATCACTTATCCTGGGCTCAGGGTATTGCTTCACAGCCGTGCTCATACAAAATGACATCAGCGTCATTCAAAGCAGCATTAAAGGAGAACTATGGTGTTAGGGCTTTTCCCCATAGTTCTCCTTAGGGTAACGGGAGGACACAAACTAGCGTCCTCCCGTTACCCTAAGCTCAGTATACCGTGAGCGACGCCGCAGCCGGAGCGGATCCCGACATCGATGTCGAGATCCACCCAGCTGCGTGAGTGACAGCTGGCTCTGCCTATCAAGAGGCAGACTATTACCCCCAGAAGAGAAGAAGATAGAATCCATGACATCATCTAACCCACCAAGAGAGTATGTATGTAGTTGGTGGGGGAGATCAGAGAGGAGGACAAGGGCAGGGGTTGGTAATGAGTTAACAGCTAAACTTTCACTTTAAAATACTGAATGGGGTTTTATAGTGAATGGAATGTTGTGCAGTCCAGCTGCCTGAATTGATACCAAAAACCATCAATTCTGCACAGAGCCTTATAAAAAAAACCCACTCATCATCACCGGAATAATTCATCTTACTGTACTTTCCCTCACCTTCTGTTCCAGTGACAACTAAAAATTTTAGATTTTTCATTGCTATAATGGTGATAACAAACACTTAACAGCCTTTGTAACCCTTTACCCCCTTATCAAGAAAAGAAAATACCTTTAATGTAAATATGTCACATATAGGTATTGAAACAATATCACATTTGCTTTTAACATTCATTCTCCTATTGATGAGTAATCAGCAATGAAAAATGACCCTGGATACATTATAATTCATACAATGTGTGTTTGTACCCCTACCAGTAAGATTTGGGTTATTAGATAGAGGAAGAATTGAGAAAATTGGCAGTATGTGCAGGAGAGGAGTGTGGAGGGTATGACAGGGGCAGTATGTGCAGGAGAGGAGTGTGGAGGGTATGACAGGGGCAGTATGTGCAGGAGAGGAGTGTGGAGGGTATGACAGGGGCAGTATGTGCAGGAGAGGAGTGTGGAGGGTATGACAGCAGGCAGTATGTGCAGGATAAGAGTTCCAAATGTATGAGAGTGGCCAGCATGTTCAGGAGAGAAGCAGGTAGGGCATGGTAGCAGACAGGATGTGCAGGAAAAGGGTGTAAAGCAGGGGCTGACTGGCAACTTTTAGCCCAGGGGGCAAGTACAACCCAGAGGATCTGGTGTAAAGGGTATGACAAGGGGCAGTATGTGCAGGAGAAGAGTTCAAAATGTATGATAATGGGCAGCATTTTCAGGAGAGAAGCGTGTAGGGTAGCAGACAGGATGTGCAGGAAAAAGGGTGTGACAGTGGGCAATGTGTGCAGGAGAGAAGTGTAAAAGGTATGACAGTGGGCAGCATGTGCAGGAGAGAAGCATTTAAGGTATGACAGGAGGTAGGATGTGCAGAAAAAGGCTGTGAAGGGTAAGATAGTGGGCAGTATGTGCAGGACAGGAGTGAGGAGGTATACAAATGGGCAGTAAGTGCAATAGAGCAGTGTGGAGGGTATGAAAGTGGGCAGTATGTATAGGAGCGGAGTGTTTGGGGCATGATAGTGGACAATATGTACACGAGAAGAGTGTGGGGGGTACGACGGGGGCATTATGTGCAGGAGAGGAGGATGGAGGGAATGATAGTGGGCAGTATGTACAGGAGAAGAGTGTGGGGGTACAACGGGGGCATTATGTGCAGGAGAGGAGGGTGGAGGGTATGATATTGGGCAGTATGTGCAGGAAAAGAGTGTGCAGGGTAGGACAAGGGCAGTATGTGCAGGCGAAGATGTGAATGGTATGAGAGTGTATAGTATGTGCAGGAGAGGAGTGTAGAGGGTATGATAGTGGAAGATGAGAAAGGTGTAAAGGAGGACAATGTGCACAGGAGAGAAGTGTTGAGGTTTGAAAGTAGGCAGTGTATTCAGGAGAAGATGTGAAGGGTAAATGTAGAAGAGGAATGTGGAGAATATGATGGACACAGTATGTGTACTAGAGGAGTGCATAGTGTTGGTATTTGGTAGTGAGACATTGTGGTGAAGTGAGTAAAACCAGAAACACAACATATACAGAAATAGTGTACTAACAGCTTAGCCTTTAATACATATAGGATGTATAGGCTTACATTACTGAGTCGTGCTGAAACTTGTAGTCCCGACTCCTAAACCAGCAGGCCCCATTAGCCCGATCATAGCAGCTTTAAACCATGATACCATAGACAGGCAGTTGTGTTTACAAAGCACATCCAGAGAAGGTGCCTTAATATATCAGACACTTACAGGAGACATGTTTCATTAAGAAGAAATCCCCGGCAGAGGTTTTCTGCACTGGTAACAATATTAAATAGAGAGAGAGAACGCACAGAGGATTTTCTCGGTTTTCACCAACAGGAATGCAGCAGATATTGAGGCTTCTCGGAGAACTCCAGAGGAAAATTAAGATGTTATTATTATGACGATCTCACTACTCAGCCGGAATATAAAGACGCAAATACATCACCGGAATTACTAATGAGCAGTACATCGTTTTTATACACGGTGGCACTGCTGACCAAGCTTCTCGCAGAAGCTGCCTCGTCCTCACAATGTACCTTAAAATAGCGCTCTGCTTATTGCTGACTATATCCAGACAGGACAATTAGGAGACTACATTAGGGCGATGTGAACCAAAAAGCCAACGGAGCAAAAACAAAAAGCATTCTTCAAGTTCCTGTTAGGACAGAAGTATAGGAACTGCCTTTGCTGACTTGGTTATTTAAATGAGTCACTGACCTGGAACAGGCATTCAGCTGGTGAAGTCTGAAAAGATTTAACTCATGTCCTGCTTGCGCCATGTCATTGGCCCACCCAATGGTCTGTATTTTTTTTTTTTAAAGCCCGTGGTGCATGTAATCGAACACCCAAAAGTGCACCCAAAAAAAGTGCATGTGAAAAACTCATGTGTACAAAGGGTGTGTCCAAATGGTCCATCTTCCGCAGAGATAGCACCCTTCCCTGACCAGCACAATGCTCCTAAAGGGGGCAAGGCACTCGTGTCCACCTGGCTGAAACCAGACTGACCCATTCCTCATGGCCAGCCTAAGTCGGCCACTGAGTACTAGGTTGGGGGGCAGTTTTTTGCACCCAACAACCATCTCCTTCTCCTAGTAACTAGCTTTCCATTGGCTCAAGCCTGTAAACATCTGGAAAAAAAATGCTTACACTTAAGGGTGAATGGAGGTTTAGGCTGGATTCACACTATTCGTTATGTTAAGGTAGCCCATTCCTGGTGAATGGACTGACATCGCAGCTCAACACACCAGAAAATGGACCCACACCTTTTTTTTCATCACACCAAACCAGAATATACAGATGGATGTGTGGTGCACCAAAACTTGCATTTTACTAAGTGTTACCGCAAGGTACAGGTCTGAATGGGACCTTAGTGACTTTCTGTTGCACAGAGGATACATGTATGGACCATTTCCATGGAGCAATTGAAGATATTTAGCAGTATTTGGATCCTATCCATAATCCGGGAGGGAAAGCATCCCGAAAACTAAACCCAGGGCCGTCCTTAGGCCTTTAGGCGCCCTGTACGAAAAAGCTTTACAGCACCCCTCAGTGACCACACCATTCAGTGGCCACACCCCCAGTAACCACACCCATTTTTCCCAATATCCGCACCATTTAAAGACTCCTATTTTGTTAAGCCGCAAAGAAACATATTAAAAAGTATGATAAAAATAAAACTTTTATTCAAAGGTATTAAACTTGTCGGCACAATATAAGTATTCTTATCAAATAAAACAACAGAAGGTAAACAATAAATGTCAAACTAAAATAGAGTCTATACAAATAAAGTGTCAGGATGTCATGCCGACCCTTTCTTCAAGTAAGTGTATCTAGAAAACTAAAAATAGAAAACAGAACACAAAACCCAAACTACATGTAAAATTAATGAATTACAGTATGTCCGAATATATGAAAAATGTATTCAGGCGCAAAATAACATGTTGGCCACCGGAGTGTTCTGCGAATGCGTGCCACCATCTTGGAGGCGGGGGACACATAGTACTATGTGTCCCCAGTTATTTACAAACACTGGAGTGATCAGACGATCGCTCCGGTGTTTGTAGGAAGAGCTGTGTTGGCCGCCTGGCGCCTTTGTTGCCATGGCGCCCTGTGCGGCCGCAGAGCTCGCACACCCCTAAGGCCCTGACTGAACCCACTACCAACACTGGAGCAGCTGCTAGTCTTTAAATAAGTCGTAAATAAAGCCTTGGTTTCCGTGGCAACCAAACTATGATCTCGTGTAATATTTTCTATTTGTTTGATTAAAGTTGAAAGCATACTTTGTAAAGATGTGCAAATAACCCACGCACCAACAGGCTCCATTTTGTAAAATGTTGTAAAGTAGAACTGAAGCTTTGTTTTTACTTTTGGGTAGATTAACCAGTTGAAATCCGCGGTGTTACACCCCCTTCCCATCCAGGCCACAAACATGTAAAGCGAACGGAACCTCAAAAAACTATAATACACAAAATTGGCCATAGGCGACGCTTTAAAAGCTTTTACCGCTCATCAGTTTAGTGTTATCAGTGATTGATGGCCCTAAAATGATTGCTCTCACTGCGACGTTCGCGGCGATATGTAACGTGTGTAGCTCCATTGTGGTTTTCGCGCGCTGGGGCACCGGACGCGTATTTACGTTTATATGTGCGTAAACGTGGGGGTGGGGAACTTAATTTTTGGGGGGGTTTTTAAACTTTTTTTATGTGTGACTTTTTTTACTTATATATTTATTTTTTTTACACTTATTGTTATTGCTATTACATAGGGAGATAACAATCCCCCTATATAATAGCAAAGGCACACTGACAGGTCCTCTTTATTGAGACATTAGGGGTCTCCAGGACCCCTAGTGTCACCTGGGGACCCCAAAACAAGCTGATGAAGCAGAGATCTATAGCAGCCAGATGACTGACAGGTGAATGCGGAAGTGATGTAATACACATGTAATACACATCACTTCTGCATTCACAGCACGGATGGAGGTCAGCAAGGAGGAAGATGCTGATCTCCCTCCAGTCTTACCTACACCCTCGCGAGCCGGTCCCAAGACGCAGATGGGGCAGCGGATCCCGGGATTGAAGGTGAGGGATCAGGAGGGGGGGCGACGGCGACGGCAGCACTCGAGAGGGGGGAGGGGAGGCACGAAGCCAGCACATATACACGATCGGCAGGCTATAGAGCCGCCGATTGGGTGTATGTGAAACAGCCGGTAACGGCTCTTTACATTGGATGGGTTTTTTCTGCCCGTGTGCGCGCTAGGGGGCGCGCAAGCTGAAAAAAATGGCGTCTGGAGACGGCAACACGCCAATGCAACTGTGCCGTTCGTCTGCTTTTTTGCAACGGGCGGACGGGAGAGGGTTGTAACCCCTGCTACTTTTTTTGCCATTGGGGAGATCCCCCTTTATTTCCTGCCCAATAGCCATAACAGGAAGCGAGAGGAAATATCTAGAAAGAGAGGGACATTTCTGGTGGTTATCAGAACTAGTGGAAGATTTCTCATCTTTTTCTTTTCTGATGATGTTTTCTTTCACTGATAAAGGTCACCAGAACAAAAATGTAATATGTTGCAGCTTACCCGTCCTCAGATTATGTAAATCTCAGCATGGTAATACAATGAGAGAAGACTACTGTTACGTGTTTCATGCTCACAGGAACTTAATCATAAAGTCTATAATTCTATGATAAAGGGCCTGTGAGGGTGAAACATGTAACCCATACAAACACTTAATCATAGAGTCATACATAGAGTGTTCAGCAAGAACACTACTAATTTTCTTAGATTGCCAAAAAAGCTAAATTGACAAGAAGATCACATAAAAAGAAATAGAAGCGCACTGCTGCTCAATCTGAAAGGTCTGTAATTTAGTGGAACAATGAGTCCATCTCCTGCTGGAGGCAGGACTCACGCATTTCATCCAGAAATGGGCATAGTTGTAAGCCCAATTATGAGCAAAATGCATCAAGGGGGAAGCCTGTGTCCAAAGGGAGATGGGTTTGATTAAACAACAGACCTTTCAGATGTAGCAATATTGAGGTTCTATATTTCCTCTTGTGTTTGGTATATGGACATGGGATGGGTCCATGAAGAGACCGAAAGCAGAACTAGATCCACCACTTTAAGGCCTTGTTCACACCAAGCGCGGAGCAGGTGCAGAGCAGAGCAGTTGCAGACCGGATCAAAACTGCGTCCAATGTATTCCAATGGTATTTTTTGCGCCAGTTTACATCGCAGCGTTCATTTCCAGAGCAGGTGAAAAAACTGCAGCAAGCCCTATTTTACCTGCTGGATCTGCTCTGGAATGCATGCAAACGCATCAAAAATGCATGCAAATGCCTGGAACGAACTGAAAACCCATGATAAACTAAAAAAAAAAGTATTTTTTTTTTAACCAAAAACGGCCCAGAACGCATCAAAAATGCAGCAAAAACGCGGCACAACCCACTGCACTGCGTGTGCCGAAACCTGAGCAGATCTGCTTTGCATTTGGTGTGAACAAGGCCTTTGTCTTCCAAAACAGGTACGTTTAGGGCCTGTTCACATGAGTTTCAGGTCCTAAACAGGTCCGGATCAGGTGTGGATCTGCAGACGCGGTGCTATGTTTTTGCCGCATTTTTGATGCGTTCCAGTTGTTTTTTTTGCTGGAGTGGGGCTGTCAGTATGTTAGCTGCAGTGCAGTGCGTTTTTGACGCGTTTTGCGTTTCCGGACCGTTTCCTGACCGGACAAAATGTGAAATGCAGTATTTTTTCTGTCGTAACCTGAACGAACTGCGCACGTGAGAACTGTAGCCCATAAAACACATCGGGATACATTGGGATGCATTTTTAGTGCAGGAGCGTACGGATCAGGTCAGCACAGAAAACGGACGTCGTGTGAACAGGCCCTTAAGGCACGCCAACTGTCACAGATGTCAGTGTGCTTATTTACAACTCTCAACTGAACTTTCGAGCCCTGAAATGGCCGGTGTCATAGCTGGTCAAATGTGCAGCAACATCGCAACTGCAATCCAAATAGACGCTAAGGCTGGGTTCACACCTGGGCGTTTTTCCGGGTTTTCGTACTCGCGGAAAAACGCTCAAACAGGGAAATGCCATTATTTTCAATGTGCATGGTTCCCACCTGGGCGGTTTTCTGTGAGTACGAACGCGTGGGAAACCGCCCTACGCCCAAAGAAGTACATGTACTTCTTTGGGGCGTTTTGGTCGGGCGTTTCCATTGGGATACAGCCATGTAGCCCTCAGAAACGCGTTTTTTAACGCGTTTTTTTTAACCGCGAATCGCGGTAAAAAAACCGAGCGAAAAACGCGCATATTCAATACTATACAATACTAGGTGTGAACCCAGCCTAAGATGGCAGCTTCCTTGGCTGTAAAGGATGAAAGGGTGTAGTTCCGTCTAAACATCTGGGGCCATTTGTTGAAAGTTATTTGGGTCTAGGCAGGGCCAGATTAACGTAGGGGACATGTAGCGCTGCCGCTCCAAGCCGGCCCCTGCAAATAGGCCCGCTGACCTGGAGCCCTCACTGACCGCCCGGAGCCTGCACTGACCGCCCGGAGCCTGCACTGACCGCCCGGAGCCTGCACTGACTGCCTGGAGCCTGCACTGACCGCCCGGAGTCTGCACTGACCACCAAGAGTCCATACTGACCACCTAAGAGTCCCACTGACGGCCACAGAGCCCGCACTGGCCACCTGAGAGCTGCACTGGCCACCAGAGAGCCTGCACTAGCCCCCTTAGTGCCCGCATTGGCCTCCTGAGAGCTTGCACAGCCCCCCTGAAACTCCTGCACAGCCCTCCTGAGACCCTGGAGACATCAGACCGTGATCCCGGAGCAACACATAGTATGTAGCTTCTTAGTATTCTGCATTGCTGTATAAAATATTGCTGGGATTTTTAGTCCTCTATAGCTGATGGCATTATTCTGCAGTGCTTAACAATGTATTGCTGAGATTTGTAGTCTCTATACAACTTGAAGTTAGTGGCAGATCTACCAGGGTCACAGCTGCAGCCAGGCCCTGGCGCTCCACCACTGTCTCCAAGCTGTAGAAAGACTACAAATCACAGCCCAGACAGGAGAAAGAAGGCCCTGGTGACCGTCGCCATTTCCATAAAAAGGACCACCAAAATCCTCACCACCAGGCCCGCGATGTTCTTAATCTGGCCCTGGGTCTAGGGCGTTAGAGCAGTACCTGTGGCATGTAGCCGCCTTTTGACTAGTGAAGGTGTCACATAACCTACCCTACTGGAGACCTCTCCTTCTTTAGACCTTTACTAACTGCAGAATATAAGGCATACTTGCACTGCACTTTCCACACCCTCAGGAGGCCCACCGGTGATTAGTAGAATCGTAAAATGTCAAGAAAGGAAGCCGGTTAAACTGTAACATTTAGTTCTATAACCTTTCTACAGGTTTATTAATCAATAGAACAGACGGGGAATGTGTGCTATGCTGAGCCTCATCCTCCTGGAATGTTTAAAATGCAGAACTTCATAATAAGGGAACATCAGGATTAACTGTGCCGAGCTGAGACTTCTCATCTAATGTTTTATTGGAGGACAGCAAAATATATTCCCATGACAGAGCCTCATTTATGTGTCTTTGGTAAGATCTTCCGGGGGTCTCATTCAACAAAACTGGAACAAATCAAATTGGAGTAGAACTGCAGCCGGGGCATCTTGGCAACCATCAGGTTTTCTCTTCCAAAGTTGCTTTGATCTTAAAAACTTATGTGAAACACACTAGGGAGGGTGACTGTCCCCTCAGAATACTGACACGCGTGCGCGATGACGTCATCAAGCACGCGCGTGTTGACGTCACGCGCATGCGCAGTGGCGTCTCGGCGGGGTGACACTCGGTTACCGCTCCGGGTGTCACCCAGCCTCGGGACACCCCTGACCGAAAGACTACGAACCTGGCTAGGTACAGCAGTCATTAGGGTCTACTATGCACACGGCAGTCAGCTGCTGGTAGGGTAGCATGCACAGGAAACAACGATGCAGCACTTTCTGGAAATTGTACTACGCAACATGCAAATCTGTCTCTTTTAGCTTAATTTCTTGGTATACATGTGACATGAGTATACGATATTTTATGTTTTGATCTGATATATTGATATTTCTTTATTATTTTTATGCTTTGGATTTTATGTTATGTGGAGAATCAATAAAAATGTTTTTTTTTTTAAATAAACTTATGTGGACCACACTACATGTGTATAACAATAATAAGCAGTGTTAGTAAGCCTTTAAGGTTGTTATTGTCAGTTATGATGGTTTTACATAAACTTGGTAAAGATTTTTGATATTTTTTGGTGTTGGACTCTTGTAGTCATTTAGATGGGGAGGGTTGGGTTTATTGGTAGCATTGGCTGGTATTTTGAATATCTTTGTGTCTGCTATAGCTCACTGTGATGGATTCTGGTGTCGCCTAAAGGAATGGTTCTTTAATATTTGATGACATATGAAGCTATTCATGCTTTCTCATTTGAGCGTAATTCTCTAACTTTCAACGGGTCAGAGTCATGTATACAGAATGGTTGTCTTGGCAAAAGCTTTGACTTTAAACAGTTTTGTTATTTAGACAGCTCTGCAGATTAATGTGCGCGCAAAGTGCCTGCACTTAGGCCTTCTGCATACTTGGTTGTGTTGGTGGTCTACACTTAACTATGCTGTACTTAGCGTTAGAGGCCAACACATAAAAAAAACAGTAAACTGTAAATTACACTGGTTTCTCTATATACGCATCTGATAACTCTTTTCTATATATATCAGAGATCTATAAAATTTTCTTTATGTATATGTAAAGGTATCACGGTTTATCAAGCCATACAACAACCGAGATTAAAGCTTATTTTCAGGAAAATACACTGCCTGGCCCAAAAAAAAGTCACACACTCTAATATTTAGTTGGACTAGGTTTAGCTTTGATTACGGCACACATTCGCCGTGGCATCATTTCGAGAAGCTTTTGCAATTCCACAACATTTATTTCCATCCAGAGTTGCATTCATTTCTCACCAAGATCTTGTAGTGATGATGGGAGATTCGGACCTCTGTGTAAAGTCTTCTCCAGCGCATCCCAAAGATTCTCACTGGGGTTAAGATCTGGACTCTGTGGTGGCCAATCCATGTGTGACAATGATGTCTCATGCTCCCTGAACCACTCTTTCACAATCTGAGCCCGATGAATCCTGGCATTGTCATCTTAGAATATGCCCAATGTGCCATCAGGGAAGAAAAAATCTATTGATGGAAAAACCTGATTATTCAGTATATTTAGGGGGGCAGCTGATCTAATTTTTTGGGCACATAATGTCGCTGAACCTAGACCTGACCAACTGAAGCAACCCCAGATCACAACACTGCCTGAAATCCAGATGGTGAATTTTTTTTTTGACCATGCAGTGTATCACGGGTTTATCAAGACATAGGATAACTGAGATTAAAGCTCACCTCCAGGCAAATAATAACCCCACTCTCTCCCATCTGTCTCCAACACATCCTGCAATTTTTTCATACCTTGTGAAGATAGATAACTCACCCAAGTCTGATAGCACCTATTGTGGGAGGGAGGAACTGTTAATCCAGCACTGCAGATGTGCCCACGCCTGGCAGTCCATGACAGTCCCCTTGCACTAGCGTCACCACTTCAGACTCCT
>NW_017306283.1:1907509-1909187 GCF_000935625.1 Nanorana parkeri
GAATGACACCTAAAGAAGGACATACCTCTTGTGAACAGACGAAGAGAAAAGACTCAGGACTAGAGCATCACGTGACTGCGGCTTTAAGTAAGTGAAAGTAGCATTTTCTTTAGTGATGCCAGCGTTCAGTTAAAGGTGAGCAGGGGCAGGGGGTTCCCGGAGATCAGCTTTAAGTTTTGATACTGGGGCAAACTGACTTCCTGTTAGTAGGGATAAGCTAATCTGACCACGTTCAATTTGCAAAGGGTTTGGCAAATACTATTTGAAATTAGCCAATCCCTTACTAAGGTGCAAATCCGCTGAAGTCTCTTCGGAGAGGAATCCTGTTAGTATATTCTGACCATTTGTAGGGCTAATAAACATGATATGGTCAAAAAAGGCACAAAAAACAGGGCACTGCAATAGGAGCATGTACCAACACCAAAATGGTCTTTTAAAATGCTGCACAGGGGGAAGAGAATCTTTTTCCTGTGGCTCCATATGCAAAATGGAATAACACAAATCCTTTAAATAATATGCTTGGGGGATGGCTTAAAGCTGTACAGTACAGTTTTTACGGACAGTCTCTGTACTCTGGCAGCGCATATTTGGCTGTGGAATTAAAATGTACCTTTTGCAATTAGCTGGGCTTACAGCAAAAAGCCATAGGGCCACTTTGACCTGCAAATAGAAATTCACCAGTAATTTGCCAAGGCTGTCACTGTTCTCTCTGATGCTTAACTGTCCTGCTGTTGTCCAATTTCTGTTGCGCTCTCATTAAGAATTAAGAAACCGCAGATAATACAGCAGTGTAAAACTGGCTAGCTAGCAGGACAGCTTAATCACAGAGAGTAAGCCTAACCAGTGTATGCCTAACTTTTATTTTAACTATTGGGATGGGGCTATGTGGTGAATGTGAGCACCCTAAATGTAAAAAAGGTCCTATGAACATAAAATAAAAACAAGATACCCCCACAGCAAATGAAAACCCAAAATACCATGTCCATTTCATTAGGCAGAGCCCTGCTGCAGAAGAAAAAAGCAGTTATAGATGAGATAGCAGCTAAAAGTGACGACTGCCTTTAGATCAACCACAAACTATAATTAAAAACAAAAAAATCCACGATAATAAGAACAAAAAAGACAACAAAGGGGATTGCCCAAAGAGCTAGCAATCTTGTACAGTTTCCTAACTCTTCCTCTTACTACAGCAGCTTCCAACACACTAACACTATGGCTGCTTGGAGCCCCCCATTTGTAGTGAGGGGCTGGTTTATCCAAAATGCACTTTTACTAGCCCTTCTTAGCATGATGGTCCTGTTTCAGGGGCATGCAGAGACTAATGGTTGACAAAACTGGTCCAGCCAATTCCACAAAAATCCACCAGGACCACAATTTTTGGTCCATTGAAAGGCAATATTGGTAGCCTCTGGTTAGCCCCATTTAGTCAGGTCAGCCCCTGCCATGGCCTCTTAAATTGTGACTTGATACGAAGTTTCAGCTTTGCAGTCTGATCACTCAGGGAGAAGAGACTGAGGAAATGCTTGCATTGAGCCTAATGAGGGCATCATGAGACTTGCACATCCACTAATATGACTGGTGCCACCCTAACAGGGTGTGAGGGGGAAATCTCTCTAATAGGGATAAGCTTCAGCTTCAGGTCCACCATGATTTCGATCTGAACCCAGCCTGTTCATAG
>NW_017306283.1:1909204-1936111 GCF_000935625.1 Nanorana parkeri
AGAACACAATAAATGATCATGTAAAGAAAACGCAAACAATATAAATAATAAATACTAATAAAATGTAATTTAAAAAAGAGAACAATACATGGAAACTTGCATTACATTAGTTGAGTATATCCCCTCATACATAGTCAACATCTTCTGCTGGCAGCAGATTCTGTCAAAGCCGTACATGATCATTTAGAAGAAAAGTATTTTTGCCTTCAGTGAAATTATATGTTTGTAAATTGTGGAGAAGATATAATCATAAGATGGAGCGTTCACTCGGAGATGCACAGTGTCAAGGGCGCAAAATAGCAATTTGTAAGCAACGATATTCTTGGACAGGAAATGCCATGAAACACAAACATGCTATTTGCAGAAATATCTGATCAGGATTAAACCTGGCCCTCTCTGACCTCCTTGCCTTGTGTTAGGCCAGTTTGGATTAAAGAAAATCTAACAAGATAGAAATCTGAAAGCCATTGCTGACTTGTTTATATAACATGCAAGGTCCAAGACAATACGTTTTTATTGGTGTTTGTTACCCCATTGAGGAGATCTGTGTTCATATCTTGCTTGGTCAACAGGACAGGAAGTGAGGGGTCTTTCTCTCAGGCACCATTCGCACCTGAGCGTGAATGTTTAACAGGGTTATTCACAAAGCTGTCGAAGGCAGCCGAGTGAATAACCCGGCCAACGTGAAGTGAGCCGAACTACGTTCGACTATTCACTTCTAGTTTGTATGACTCATTTCAGCCGTACATCGGCTGCACTTTAGTCAGCCGAACATGCTCTGCATGTTTGGCTGAGCCAAAGTGCAGAAGGACTTAGACTCAGCCGATCCAACATCTGGTTTGACTGAGCTGAAGCTCCGGCAGCTCACTCGCTGCCATACGCCCCTAAGTATGGGATTGTCAGCAATGAAAAGCAGCAGGAGCATACAAAAATATTTTTGGGGATTCTAGCCTTCTCATCCCGTCCACCACAAGTTCTGCAAAAATACACTTGAAAAGATACCTAAGGACTGGTATCCTGCATTACTGCAAGCATTGAAGTAAGTGAACTGCACGGAGACAGGGTGTTCTCAGAAGGGGTCCCACAAGGAAAGCCCATGGACCATCTGAGTGAAGGCACTGTACAAAGAGAATTCAGGAACGTTTTCTATCTCCTATACACTATATCTGGAGGCTCAGATCTCCAATCAGTTTACCCAGGTGCTGCAGGAAAGAAGTGTCACCTAGGTTCAAGGTTTACTTGGAAAAAACAAATTATTTGTTTTCTCTGATTCCCAATAGGTCCTGTTCTGGGTCCCGAAGTCCAAAGGCTTTTTAGAGCTTTGGGTGGGATAAAGATTCCAGTCCTAGTGCCACATCTTACCTGGTAGCCAGACCTCATTATTAGTCTCAGCTCTCAGCCTTTATATACTGTATGTGAGCTGATTGATGCTCAGGGATCTCTCTCTCTGCTGCTGGGTGAAAAGGCTGAGTACTGAGAGAACACTAAAAAGGTACAAATGCTGCCTGTTTGTGTTGGGGAACCTATTAGTGAGCATCCTGTTAGTCAAGCTTGCCTGCATTGTAAACTGTCCTTGTTTGCTGCCTTGCTGATTAATAAACGTGAAGGACAAACCTGCTTGGATTGTTCCTGGATGTCTCTTGCACGGTTAAAATTAAGAAAACCGCAGCTGTCTTAAAAAAAACCCCAAGAGCACATATACAGATAGCAGTAACGGAAATTAATTAAATTTGAAATGAAAAATTGATTTCATTACGAGGGTGGTTGATGTCCAAATTCAGAGGACATTTCCAAGGACTATGTCCCCCCAGAGAAACAATCATCCAAACCCCAATATCGTGCATCGATGGGACTAGGCAAAGGCTGTGTCAACTACAACATGTCCTCGTGTTGGTCAGGAACAACATGCTGGGAAGAGCTGCAAGATGCAATCTCTGTGTTCAGCCTGGAAATATGATTAACATTCTATGAATGGCTTCTGTGGTTTCTGTAATTTACTAATTAAATTGCAGTTTTGACACATGCCTGCTGCAGAGCCAGCTGGGGGAATGTACGTACAGCATGAGAATCAATACCGCCGGCCTTCTACGTACTACAATACTGAAACAGACTTTATTACAGCAACTAAGGACAAAGTTGCATACTGTTAAAGTGGACCTGTCAAGACAGGAAAATGGGAGCTGTCACTGACCTGAAACATGGACTTTATAACAGTTAGTTCCAATACTTTGCTGCAGTGGCATTACTAGGGGGGTGCGTCCCGCACCTGGGTGACAACAGAAAAGTAGGGCACTCGGTCATGGAATGAGAGCCTTAAAGTTGCTCGAGAGAACATCCCCTCCTCTCTCTGCCGGCATCCATCACCAAGCAGTACAGCACATGACGTTATCATGAGCGTGCGCGATGGCATCACATTTCGGGGTGTCACCCGTTACCTGCTCCAGGTGTCAACCCGCCTCAGGACACCTCTGCTTTGCTGACTGTAAGTTTGTTCCAGGTCAAGTCAGCACCTTTTTGAGTAGCATCCCTCGTTCATCTGATCAAAGGTGTGTAGACCCGACTCTAGACCTCTCCTCCCCTCCCCTCCACTGCAGTAGTCTACGGTCCTGTAAATCATCACGTTCTATACACAGTTTCTGGGACGTGAGGATGCCGAGGGACATACCATCGCTGCAGTGGAGGAAGAGACAGTCTGAAGGGAGTGCTCGAAGGATCGAGTAAGTACAACTTTGTTATTTTCCTCTGTGGTGCTCACCCCTGAAGGAGCCGCCAGAACAACCAGGGTCATCGATAGCCTGTTTAGAGATTTTAGCAACCAGCTTTCCATTAACATTAACCACCCACTTCTAGTGACCAACAGAGCTGATATCAATGCCGGAAGTATGATGCTGATTAACTTTATTAACATATTCACTCTGGGAGAGAGCGTATAGGGATCCAAGACATCCAGGGTAAAACAGACTCAGACTCCAGACTCCCCAGTCCCTGTTAGCAATTCAGTGTAGATCTATTTGCAGCAGAGTTGAATAGGGATTGGTACAGAATCTTCAATAGGAGAGACACCAGACTTGCTCCTGAGGTCCTCTCTATTCCAGGCACCTCCAGCAGCCATCAGCTTCCCTGGTTCTCCTCCTCCAATAGAAACCAAGGCCTCCTCCAGACTTGAGGCCTAGCAAAGCTTTTCCCGCACTCAAGTATTCCCACCCTACCCCGGGCAGGGGTGGTTCCAGAGTCTATTCTCGGGAGGGGCACTGCCAGAAAATAACGTTTTGCTAACAGAACGGTTAATATTTTATTTAACGCATCATACAGTCCTAACATTGTTTGAAACAGTGACACATTTATCATTCCAGATTACAGATTTTTACATGACAGAGAGACAGAATATGTTTAACCACAAATAACTTTATTATCACAAAGATCATAAGCAGTTTGTATACTTATAACAGAATATTCCCAGGCAAAGTATTCACAAACAATATAAAATGCTATGTACAAAACATGTAGCAAAACCCAAACATTATCACACTCTAATCATGCACAATAGAAACAGATTATTTGTAAATTACATAACATGAAAAAATCACAGAATTAGCTCAAGTCTTCGTTTTCCTTGTTCGGCAAACAGCTCAATGACTTGGTCAGTATTCACAGGAATATCTCTGTGAATGTAAAGTAAACACAAGCCATTTAACCGATCCTCCACCATTCGTGACCGAAGCCATGTTTTAACACGACGAAGGGTTGAGAAAGCTCTCTGCTGAGGCCACACTTACAGGTAGAGTTGCTAAGATCATAAGTAAACTTCTGATAGTTGGGAAGAGATCCTGGTCACACAAGTCCAACACTTCAAGGACTGTTTGTGGAATTTCCTTATGCAGGAAAAAATCAAGAAAACATAAAACAAATTAGAACTAACCCTGCCGCCCCTGCCATCCGGTTCCGTTCTCCGTTGATTGGGGTGGGCTGGTTGCCGGGGAGGGGGCGCATTGCGGAACCTGGCCTTGGGGCGGCAGGGAGAGCAAATCCGGCCCTGCTCTTGTTTCCACTTTGTGAGCCAGAGAATTAGTTCTCCCTGCAGTAATGTCTCCATTATCCTCTGGTTACCATCAGCTAGAAGAGGGTGGAAAGGCTTTGACAGTGATTGAACAGCAGCAGGACCCATGGTTTCCAATTTTTTTACAAAAGTACTGCTGGCATCAAGATTTTAATCTGGAAACAGTGCATCAAATTGTCAGGAAAACAAGCTTTCAAATCATTAATAATGTTGTCCAGGAAGGGAATATACAACGATTTTCTGTAGTATTCTTCAGTTGATCCTGATCTGTGCACTTGTCTTTGCACAAGACGTGGCAATTTTAGTTCCACTCCAAGTTCTGATGCTAATTCTGTAACCTCCATATGCAAGGTGGAAAAAGTGCCATCAGCGTTACATCGCATTTTCTCCAGTGTTGTCATGGTATCAGTCAAACAGTTATATGCGCTTGGTAGACCAATTGTTGGTGACTGAAGGAAGTGACTCAGAGGTAGGCTTACTTTCAAAATACTGATGAGTGAAGCCAAGGAAAAGATGAATTCTGCATTGCACAGAGAATGGATGAGAGTAGATGCTGTTGCGCTATTGCTTGAGCATTTCCATTGAGATATTGCTGATAATGCACTCACCACTTTTACAAGCCCATCTCGAAATCTTATAAGAGAATCATGGAGCTCTACCCATCTAGTTTCACAAAGACTGACCAGTTGAGAGCCTAGCTCCTGCTTTAAAACCAAATGACGCTTTTCTGATTGATTAAAGAATGAAATGGCTGATTTGACCACTGCTACTGCATTTCGAACTGCTGACACTTGTGAGGACTTTGAAATTGAATTATTCAGAGAATGGTGGTAGCAAGGACATGTGCAACTGTTGGGTGCTGCATGAAGAATTTCAGATACAGCACCAGCCACCTCTGAAGACATAACATTGCAACTGTCTGTTCCAATGCCAACACAATGAGTGATGTCCAGGGAGAGGTCTTTAATTAGTTGTATAACTATCTGGCCTAAAACTTGTCCTGTAAGCCTTGGTTCTGAATCTGAACTATCAGTTCCTGATTTATTCTGGGTTGCAAATGCATAAGCATCTACAAATTTCACAAACTCTTCGCAAATAGATCCATTGTAGACTTATCTAAAGTTGAGTGAAAGTTGTTCTGTATGGGAAATATCTGTAGTTTCATCAAAGATTACACTAAAGTAGCAAGTCTCTTTAATTCTAGCTACAATAATGTTGCTAATTACATCACCACAACACCTGATTAAATCATTTTGTGTGGATTTGGGAATGTAAGTAGCACGGGAAGATGCAGTAAGGAGGTGCTTTTCTAACATTTTGTCTCCAGATGCAACTCGATATCTCAGCAATTCCCGAAAGTTGCCTTCATTCACGTCCGGAGTGGAGTCATCCATTAAAGCGCCATCATCTCGGTGGCCACGCAGAGGTATATTTTGTCTACCCAAAAATATAATAGACACAATAATAGGACGAATTCGCTCTCGGTTCTCCTTCACCTTCTGAAGACGATGTGCGTTTATTTGATTGACAATTTCGTTGTCTGATGAATGGTAGGTTTTTAAAAATGCCTTTCCCTCAATAACACTCTCTTGGTGATAAACAAGTCTTGAATGGACTTCCAAATCTCCATCCTTGCCCTTAAGCTTTTTAAAATTAATGAGGGGCTCCGTTACCAATTTTCCAAGGCCCATGCCTTTGTTATGACCACCTTTACGATGTTGAGCAAACAATGCACAGTACTTGCAAAACAAACCCTTTTTGGCAGGCGAATACACTAGCCAAGGAAAACTGTCAATATGATGTTTTGACAAGTGTCGTTTTATTTGCAGAGTCTCTCCATCCTTTGAAGTCATGTTCTGAACAGAGAAAGGTAGTTCATATCCAGGAGGAGGTTGCCATGGATTTTCCAATAGCAAGCATTTGTGATAGTCATTGATTGTTTTTCCAAGATGTGTGCCAATGTCATTCATTTGGATACTGCTGGTTTGAGGTCGGGTATCAACAGACACATTAGGATCTGTTTGGCTAGATAATGGCTCTACAAATATACCAGAACAGGATGGGAGGCTAGTGTCAGTTTCGATACTGGAAGTGCTTTCTAGTGTTGACTGTGCTCCTGAAGACTTTTTTGCATTAGTACTGAAGAAGGAATCTATAGTCCCGCAGTTCACTCTTTTTTTACTCATTTTGATGTTTCTATAATTAAAGCACAAAAGTGCACACCACATAAAGTAATTGACATTATAGCACAGCACTTCACATTGTTGACATGTACATGTACCATAATTAAACCAAACCAGTGTTTGAATACTGCAAGAACACATTACGTTGCAATTGTTTGTTATGTCTAACAGCAATTGTGTCTTTTTAACACATCCTGACACTTTTTTGTGCAGGAATGGAATTTCTACCAAACAACAGTTGCGCATTACTGTAATTATAATGGGTCTTTCATCCACACTGCACATTACTGTGTGTTGTATTGCTGTAGAGTCTGTGGTGCATGCTCATTGCTATGTTTTATTCCTTTGGAGCTTGTGATAGACGCGGTCCAGGCGCAGTGTGAAGGATGGAGTGCCCAAAACTGAAGAAAGGGGGACCCGGTAACTGGCAATGTCAGCAGTTACCAGGGCCCTCTTCCTCCTTTCTGGGTCGCCCCCCCCAGTGGCAAAATACCAGGGCCCCATTGCAGCTGTGAATACTGTGACCCTGGTAGTTCCACCACTGTATAGAGGACTACAAATCCCAGCAATACATTATACAACAATGCAGAGTAACACCAACTATAAAGGACTACAAGTCCCTGCAATGCATTATAAAACAATGCAGAATACCATCAGCTATAGAGGACTATAAATCTAAGAAATGCATTGTACAGCAATGCAGAATGGCATTGCCTATAGAGAACTATAATTCCAAGCAATACATTACACAAAAATGCAGAATACCATCAGCTATAGAGGACTACAAATCCCATCAATACATATTACAGCAATGCAGAATAATATGAAGCTACATACTCTGTGTTGCTCTGGGTTCGCCGCCTGATGTCTCCAGGGTCTCAGGTGGATTGTACGGGCTCTCACCAGGGGTCCAGAGAGTTTTACAGGTGCATTTGGGTGCAGCAGAGGCGGCTTCCTAATTAGGCTCTCAGGTGGCCAATGCGGACTGTCAGGTGGTCAGTGTGGGATCTCTGCTGGTCAGTGCGGGATCTGTGGTGGCCAGTGGGGGCTCCCTAATAATTTGTGGTGGCCAGTGGGAGCTCCCTGGTGGTTAGTGGGGGCTCTGTGGTGGCCAGTGGAGCCTCCCTGGTAGTTAGTGGGGGCTTCCTAGTGTAGGCTGACCATTCATCCCTGATTTCTGGGGACAGTCCCCGGATTGAGACCATCCGCTGACAAATTATGTCCCCGAAAATGTCCCTGGGAACATAAAGTAAAAAAAAAAATTTTTAATACTCACCTGATCCCTGGATCCACCGACAAGTGCAGCCTCCCATCTCCCACGCTGTCAGAAGCTGCATACAGCGTGTGCTGGTTACTACTTAAACCGGCGCGCGCTGTGTGCAGCTTCTGAGAAGCTACGCTATTAGCATAGCGAGGAAGCCGGCTGCGCATTTTGCATCACTCCAACTACACTAATAGTGTTTTTTTCTCAGAAGCTGCACACAGCGCGCGCCGGTTTAAGTAGTAACCAGCACACGCTGTATGCAGCTTCTGACAGCGTGGGAGACAGAAGGTTGCGCTTGTCAGTGGATCCAGGGATCAGGTGAGTATTTAAAAAAAAATATATATATGTATATTTTATGTTCCCAGGGACATGTAGAGCTCATTCACACTGGAATCGGCTGGCACGTACAGTTCCATGCTGCGTGCACAGCCGTATCGGGCAGTTCCCGGGAAGGACAGGTGCTGCGTGTGAATAGCACACATAGTCCCTGTCCTTCTCTATGGGAGTACGCGGCCATACGTCCCCCTACGCTCATAAGAGTACGCTCACACGCACCGATGTGCAGGACAGGTGAGCGTAGGGTGGCTTATGGCCACGTAGTCCTAAAGAGAAGAACAGGGGCTGAGTACTAAGCACACGCAGAACCTGTCCTTCCCGGGAGCTGCCCGATACGGCCGTGTACGCAGCACGGAGCTGTACGTGCCAGCCGATTCCAGTGTGAATGAGCCCTTAAAGAAACTGGTCACCTTACCCTGGTGGTCAGTGGGGGCTCCCTGGGCCCTGGTTGGTAGTGGGGGCTCTCCTGTGGCCGCACCAGCCAGTTTGCCCGCAGCAGATGCTGGAGGGCCCGTCACCAAACCCCCGCCCCCCACTAAATGAAGCCCCTGGCTGCAGGTGCAGTGGCCCCCTCCCTCCGTTGTCTCTCTGCCACCTGCACTGCTACAGATGCGGCTCTCTAATATGCCCAGGCTGGCATATCGAGGCGATCCGGGCTGGCTGGATCAGGCAGAACCGCAGTAAAGTTTGTGGCACAGAGGGAAAGCTGTATATAGGTGGGTTTGCAGAAGCAAGGATCTGGACTCGGGTCGGGACAGGAGCTCGGGGGGGGGCAATTGTCCCGTTGCCCCCCCCCCCTGGATCCGCCATTGACCCCGGGACTAGTCCATGGCTGGATCCAGACTAGACTCAGGGCCGGATTTCTCACAAGGAAAAACCGAGGCCCGGCCTTGGGGCAGTAGGGAGTAGAGAGGCAGTATGCTTGTGGGATACCTATCTCCCAAGTCTCACGCAGTTACGGGTGGCAGGCGGGTAGTTTTTTTCTACATTTAGCCCTGCTTTGGGCAAGTAGAGCTAAATGTACAGAACGAGCGGCGGCTTCCCCACTGTACAAGTGATAATAAAGTTAAAGAAAAATTTAAAACAAATTCAAACCAACCCTGCCGCCCCTGCCATCTGGGGGGAAATTTGACGGGGAGGGGGGCACATTAAGGAACCTGGTCTTGGGGCAGCAGAGAGAATAAATCCGGCTCTGTCTAGACTGAGCACATGGCAATTCCCTTGAGTATATATGACCTGTCCCAGCATGCAACACTGGCTAAGAGAGCCCCAGTGATTGGCTGATGGACTGCACACACACTCACAGTGTCCATCATTGGTTGCAAAACACTGCAGCAGAGTCACACCCCACTCAGGCAGGTACAATCAATGCCAGAATACCTGGAATTAACCAGGTAAATGCCAACTATAATTCAGCCAGACTGACTACAGCCCTGGCAATCTCAAAATTTCTAGTAGCCACTCCACTAAGGGTGGTAGGGGCTACACCTAGGGTTGCCACCTGTCCGGGGTTCACCTGGACAGTCCGGTTTTGGGGTCCTGTGTCCCCGTTTCAGGCCAGCTGACACTCGAACACAAGAAACTGCCGGTACCGGCACTTAACATTTTTTGACAGATGCGACTGCCGAGGTTCCCAGGAAGGCGCAGGACCTCAGGCAGCTGCATCTGCCTGAAGCTGCATCTTCCTATGAGCCGTGGGTGACTGTAAATAGGCACCGGCCCCCACATATCCTCCTCTGTCTTCCTGACACCACCCAGTCTGCCTCCAGACCCCTGATGAGACACCGCACAGCCTTCACAGAACTCCGGAAAGCCTGCACAGCCCACCTGAGAGCCCACGGAGTCCGCCTGAGAGCCCGCACAGCCCACCTGAGAGCCCGCACAGCCCACCTAAGAGCCCACAGAGTCCACCTGAGACCCCGCACAGCCCACCTGAGAGCCCCCACAGCCCACCTGAGAGCCCACGGAGTCCACCTGAGATGCCGCAGAGCCAGCTGAGAGCCCGCACAGCCCACACGAGAGCCTGCACAAGCCACTTGAGACCCTGGAGACATCAGGGCGCCACCCCGGAACAACAGTTTATGTAGCTTCAAATAATTTTGTATAATGTATTGCTGGGATTTGTAGTCATCTCTAGCTGGTCTCATTACTCCCTCCTCTGGCTGTCTCTTCTTGCTCTTTCTCCTGGTTGCCTCTCCTCGCTCTTGTAATGGATGTGGTTAAGTGACTATGATAAAAATGCCTATTTCAATATATTGTAATATATATATATATATATGTTATTGTTCCTGTTCATATTAATCCTTACTAAAAATGGCTGCCTAGTTAGTTGCTCAACTTAGCACCCCTCCCCCTCCTATGAGAAGTATCTTTACTCTGAGTCTCGGTGTCAGCGTGTTTTATTTCTTCACTGATAGTGTGCACACTTTAGACTGAATTTGGCCCAGGGACAGATATATGTCGGATTCCTGATGTCTGAGTCCTTAACACTCTCGCCTCTATGTTCTCCAAAAAAAAAGAAAATTGCCACGTGCAGAGCAAGAGTGTTCGGGTTTCACTTGAAGAAAAGGTGGCAACCCTAGCTACACCTCCCTAGACCAAAACGAGCAATTAGCCCTTGCAGTAGGGGGGGTAGCAGGGTACGGGGGTAATAATAATTTCCCCCAAAGTTCTAATTTAAGGAGCAGGTGTCTGTAATAAGCCGGTCACTGATCATCAATAACTTCCCCTTTAATTTGGAGATCCATTGTACTGCGAGTCATTGTTGCAGTGTGATTGTGCTGCACCGTAAGCCTTCATTACTTCTGGACAGCAGACAGCGGGCCGGACGGTTTAACAAGCCTCCCGCTTTTGTCCTCTAAGAAATGACAGCTAATTTGCTAAACTGCTTTATTGTCTTCAGTTAAACAACATTCATAATGACAATTATGTGGCAATAACTCTGTTGCTCTAAAACAGGCTTATTACCACCCTGTAAATGATCGTGGGAGAATGGTTGTAAGTAGGAGTCGGCATATTCATGCTGACATTTTAATCTCTGGAGTGAGATGATTCATTTAATCTCATATGGTGGGAAGAATTCATAAAACGAGTAGGTTTCCTTTTTTTAGGGTCAGCGAGTCTTCTTTTTTTTTTCATGGGAAAACAGGCGTTCGGGGAGAGACGTAGAAGCTGAATCAGCATATTAATGAACTTTTGCAGATAAAGGGGAGCAACGGAGCTTCAAAGTGAAACCATTTGAATTTCTAAATGTCAAATTCCTGGGTAAAAGAGGGTGTCGTCTGCAGGGTGTCTGCTATCACCTTTAGTTGCCAGGAGGCTCCCCATGTGTGCCTCTCTGAAACTAGTTTCACTTTATTATTAAATCCACTCTTCAGGGCTACTAACTGCCAACTATTATCCAATGGGCATATCTCATGGCCAATAAGGGGGTTCTCATTGGATAGGGAATGATAATTGGTGGGTCTTAATTTTGAAGTTAGGAAAGTCAGGCCTAAAAAGAGAACCTAGTTTCAGAGAGGCACACAAGACTTATGGCTTTAAGGGTGTCTGTGGTGAAAAACTAGAAATAGATCTGTATTTCTATATTGAAATTCCATAAGTTCTATCCCACTGCCAATAACCAATTTGTAAACTTACTTATTGAAGATGCCCATAGGATGTATTTCACTCAGCCCTGTGAATACACTTGCTTGTGTCACCACTCTCACAGAGCCTGCCTTCAGAACTACAACCTCTGAACAATGTAACATTATCACTGCTTGCTGGAAGCAATGCATGATGGGAGGTGTAGTCTTGAGAAATGGAGATTGCTTCACATCAAGCAACAGGGAAAGAGACGCAAAGCACACTGGGAATCCAGGAAGTTGTTGAAAGCGATGGGCAGGCGGAAGCGGGGACAGATGGCTCTGAGGTAAAGGGGGGACTGAGGACTCTGAGGTAAAGGAGGGACTGAAGACTCTGAAGTGAAGCGGGAACAGAGGACTGTGATGTAAACGGGGGACAGAGGACTGTGATGTGAAAGGGGTACAGAGGACTGTGATGTGAAGGGGGTTGAAGACTGATGTGAAGGGGTGACTGAGTGCCCTGATGTAGAGGGCTGACAGAGGACTCTGATGTGAAGGGGGACCGAGGATTCTGATGTGAAGGCGAACCGAGGACTCTAATGTGAAGGCGGACCGAGCACTCTAATGTGAAGGCGGACCGAGAACTCTAATGTGAAGGCGGACCAAGGTCTCTGATGGGAAGGGGGACTGAGGACTCTGATGTGAAGGGGACTGAGGACTCTGATGTGAAGGCGGACCGAGGACTCTAATGTGAAGGCGGACCGAGGACTCTGATGGGAAGGGGGACTGAGGACTCTGATGGGAAGGGGGACTGAGGACTCTGATGTGAAGGGGGACTGAGGACTCTGATGTGAAGGGGGACTGAGGACGCTGATGTGAAAGTGGGACTGAGGACTGTGATGTGAAGGTGGGACAGAGGACTCTGATGTGAAGGTGGGACTGAGGACTCTGATGTGCAGGCTGGGACTAAGGACTCTGATGTGAAGGGGGACTGAGGACTCTGATGTGAAGGGGGACTGAGGACTCTGATGTGAATAAGGAAGGGGGGATGAAGGCTCTGATGTGACAGAGGTGACTTAGGACTTTGATATAAAGGGGGGACTCTGTTGAGAAGGGATGACTGAGGACATTGATCTAATGGGGTCTCTTAATATGAAGGGGAGCTCGTGATGTAAAAGGGGCTTGTGATTTGAAGGGGGTACTTTTATGTGAATGGGGGGCTGAGGACTCTGATGTTAAGAGGAGACAGAAGACTCTGATGTGAAGGGGGGCTGAGGACTTTAATCTGAAGGAGGCTCCTAAAGTGTGAGGGGGAGCTTGTGATTTGATAAGGAGACTCTGATGTGAAGGGGGGAATCCTACTTTTATGTTTTTGCATGTGGCCCCCCTTAAATCTATACCAGACCCCTATCTGAGATAAGGTCACATAAGGTTTTTGTTACATGTCACACTTGGGTGCTAGACTTTAAATACTTCTGTAGGGTGCAGTGAGTGAAATAAAGGTTGAGAAACGCTGACATGGAATTACGGCTGTCAACTTAGCAGAGTTCCTGGAAGGTGACAACTACAGAGCAGCGGCTGAGTTTTATATTCTCTGTGCAATTCACCAAGATACTGTGATGGAAGCTGCAGAGAACGTTCTAATTACCTCTAATGAAAGGTAAGTCCCCGGCACCGCTTGTATCCTGAATTATTTATGGGACGGCGGCTCAGCACTTTCTGCATTATTAATAATTCACCGAGCATTAGCTGATCTCGAGGAAAACTAGCATGGGACAATGCTGGTCATTAGGAAACACTACAATGAGGCACAGAGCACAATCATTGCTACTTCAATACACAAAATAAAGTGATCGGTTCATTATTTTACAAAACACAGCTACTGGTATTATAATATGCAGTTTGATAACTTTATCACGTCATTGATTGATTGATTATAAACATTTACATGTTAGGCTCAGTCTACAAACAAGGAGTTTTTAAAGCACAACTTCAGTATCCCCTCCTTCCAATCCTCTGCCTCCCCCCCAAAAAACTCCATTCCCGCCCCCCTCCCAATACATTTATTTATTTGTTACCATTTATAGATTTTAAAGCACAACTCCAGTATACTATCTTTTGACTGATCATGTGCTGCATGGGATCCTCGGCCTCTTCTGATCTTCTTCGGTGGTGTTGAGGTCCTAAATGATGCAGTGTATGGGTTTACATAGTGATGTGGCTCTTGTTCATTGCATCATTCTCCAGTAAGTCTGGGGAAAGGCGTGGTTTCAAGTCTCCAGGGGGTGTGTCCATGACAGCCTAGGCTTGCAGGAAGTCAGTTAAAGTAGTGTAGTGCCCCCCTGGCCCCCAGAGGCCTGTGGTGAACGCTAGAGGCAGGGACGGCTGACATTTCACTCTCAGGGGTGGATCCTTAGCCGGGTTGTGGGATGTGAACAGTAAATTGGGTGCCAGTTACTTTAATGGAGAATTATGGGGTGAGTGAAATACACTCTTCCCCATAATTCAAGCCGACCTGAGACGCTGAAGCTGTCATACATCAGCTCTAATGATCGGGAACTCAGGGAACACATACCGCTGATCGCTGACTTCCTGATCGTCTCCCTGCAGTGAGCTTGATAGAGGATACGACTTGATAGAGGATATTGTTGAGATCTATCCCTGGGATAGAGTGGCTCTCCCCTTCTCCCCTTTTGCCAGATGAAGGGGATCCTCTGTGACCCCGAAACGTTCGTTGCTATTTTTTGCTATGCTGCACGTCAATAAATAGACGTTTGCTTGCCAATTTGGAGTGCCGGTGTCTCTGTTTCTGCTCATGATTGTTACGGCTGCCACCCGTTGACTACCGCAGCATCCACTTCTTCAAGGGATTTTTGTGGTCAGGAGTGCGATGGGACCATGGACCTTCTATCCCTGGGAGAGGCACCAGACTTGTTCCTGAGGTCCATGGAGGTATGACGGGGGCCCCAGGCATGTTAGCCACCCGAAAATGGAAACATAGAACAGTCAATGTGAAGGCTTTTTACAAGGAAGTGTCAAGCTTCAAAGGACATGCACACAGCAAGCAATGTAGGTGCTGATATCTGTTGCAAAATATGGTTATTCACTTGGAGGGTTTAATGACACTTTAAATGGCATAGGTGCATAATTATATAGTATTTGAGGTTGAAGACAGGGGTCCTTATATTTGCCATTAAAGGAGAATTATGGGGAGAGTGATGTACACTCGTCCCCATAATTAGAGCTGACGTGTGGCGTTAAAGCTGTCACATGTCGGCTCTATCGATCGAGAAATGAGCAATCACATACTGCCGATTGCTGAGTTTCTGATCTTCTCCATGCAGAAAGCAATGACTGTCAGTCACCACTCCGTGCAGGGACTCCCCCCTCCCCTCTCTGTTCCCCAGCACTGACTGAAGGGACAGACAGCGGAGGGGGCGGGCTCAGCTGGCTCTGGCCCAAGAGAGGCAGTACCAGCTGTCATTCAGGCAGTGGGATGGATCCAGTCAATATTGTCAGGATCCATCCCAGCAGCGCGGCTCTGCGCTGTCAGCATCTAGCGAGCAATAGCTGAGTTTTGGGTCACAGGCGGACATAGTGAATTTCCTCCTGTGACTCTAAAGAGAACTATGGCATGGATTTGGACTTAGTATCAGCCTCTTGCAACCCCCTGTACAGTAGAGCTCAGAGTGTTGCTGGAAGAAGCAGAACAAGGAGCCAATCAGTTGTGTTGCATTGCCCATGTACTAACAAGAACAAGAGGAGGAGGAGCAGAGTGGCAGTGGGATACATGTATCAGTCTGCTGCGTCTCCTTTCACTGTCCAGTCACAGGCAGGCTGAGGGGCAGTAAGGGTTACTAAACTACAAAGAAAAATGATCCTGCCTATTCTGACCCCACTTGTTGAAATAGTGATTTATCCCTTCCTGAGACCTCTATGCCTGGCCTGTATACGAAAATAATCCATGAAGAGATGTCAGCTGTGTATGGAGAGGATTGTCCATCATATGAGAATGTCAAATGATGGAAGAGAGAATTCAAGCGTGGTTGCACAAATATACTGGATGACCCAAGGGAAGGTCGTCTGTCCTCTCCATACACAGCTGACATCTCTTCATGGATTATTTGGGAAGATTTCCCTTGAAGATGGAGGAACCTAATCACGGCTCGGTATTCAACTCTGTCCGGCATGACACCTACTCCATTTCTCTTGGCTCTAACTATAACTCTAACTATAACTCACCACGACCCACATGGTGAGGGTAAGAACTTATTGGCCTCCCCTCGTATTGCAGATAAAATCACAGTGGACTAGGGTTGCCAACTATGCCGGGTTCACCTGGACAGTCCGGGTATTGAGTCCTGTATGTGCTGCTTCCAGGTTTCTTGCCAGCTGAAACCCAGACACAGCACTCAAAGCCTGGAGTGTCCAGGTGAATCCGGCACGGGTGGCAACCCTACCGTGGACAATGTTTATCACCAAATACTTTTCATCCACAAAGATCTTTACTGAATGCAGCAGGTTACTTGCAGGCAATAGAATGGAGCAGATGGTTGAAATGACAGTATTTTAAGGCCAAAGAAAGGATAATGCCTTCTTCTCCTTGCGTGCACATGTTGCCAGAAAATCAAACACAGAGGAAGAAGGAGGTGTTACATTATACAACCGGGAGGAAACATAGAAAAAAGGGGTGTAATAAACCTAATGACCACTAGGGGGCAGCGCTCCAAACATTAACTATACTAATACACAATGAGCATCAATGTGAGTGCATTGCTATATAACTGCGGAGGCAGCACATTACCAGACAGGGCTGTGCTGCGTGGCAGGGCTGTAAATATCATAGAAACTGGATAGACAGAAGTACAAATGCTTTGGCAGGTAAAACATCTCCCATATATGTATTTTAGCAGTTTTCCTGGAGTTCAGCTTTAAGAATAAAAGTGATAGAAAGTAACATGTTTTTCAGATAGCAACAAACTAACATTGTGAAAGTTGTCGGAGGAGTTGTGTTTTGACGGAAGTTTTAATTAGTAAAAGCCGTTATGTTTCTGTTCAGCCGCCGCAGACTGCTCATTAATTCATGGATTTCTCTCAGATTTTCGCTTCCCATTGTAGTTGAAGCGAAAAAGCAGCCGGCGATGACCCGATGTCACTGGCTGTGCGCACTGAATATCTGATTCCTAAAATTATTTACATAATTGAATGTTCGGGTTGCTTTCTGATCACCTGCGGGGCCTCCCGCTGTCTGCGGCGCTGCGAGCTCCAGTCGGTGGCCAATGCACCAGCATTTGGATCAACCGTCTCTTGTTGTTTCTTAAAGGGAACCTTATACTATTAAATATGGGAGCTAGGGTTGCCACCTTTTCCTCAAGTGAAACCCGAACACTCTAGCAACGCGCTGACATTTTTTTGGGGAGAATGAGTTGCGGCTTATTCATATGTAAAGAGTGCCGCCCATTCATATGTAAATATCACAGTTCAGACTATTTTCAGTGGGAGGCCAGTAGCCCCTATCTTAATTTTGGTTGCCCCTGTCTGCCTGACATCTCGTGTCCTGGTTTCTGTTGCCATGAAACCCGGACACAGTGTTCAAAACCCGGACTGTCCCGGTGAATCCTGGACAGGTGGCAACGCTAGAGCTGCCATAGCACTCTTGGTTCAATCTCCAGGTTGTCCTCCTTGTCTTTAACTATTTAGTGAGTTGCTGATAGGGGTGAGCTCAGGTTTGGGCTGAACCCTGCAGGAAACGTCTTCTGCTGCTGCCCATTCAGCTGCGGCCGGGGCATTCCCCACCTACAGCTACACATAAGCTACATGGCGAGATGCAGTGATGTTACTGACTTTGTATGGGTACGTGGTTCTTTTAGGTACATGACAATTACCCTACATGGCTATGTGATAGCAATTTAAAAAAACCTACAGACTGATGCAAAAAGATCTAAACAGACTGATGCAAAAAGATTCCAGTGCTTCTGCTCTGAAATTTAAAGGATGAAATTTCACCACAATGCATGTGGCTAGAGAGGTCAGTGAGGGCTTTAAGAATATGTGAATACTTCAATGTCCTAAGCAGGGGCGTAAGTAGAAATCGCAGGGCCCCATAGCAAAATTTTGTATGGGGCCCTGTGAGTTCTAATTACGCCCACCTGATAACCCAAACAGCCCACCTGACAGTGACAGTTAGCAGCCTGAGATGCCTTAGCCACCCAGGCGGCCCGCACAGCATCAGGGGGATGTCCTGGCCGGGCCCACCAGTGCCCCTGGACCCATAGCAGCCGCCTGGGTCGCTATGGTGATTGTTCCGCCACTGGTCCTAAGCCTGGCTACGAGTTCACTTTAAAGTTAGTGCACAGGGAAACTAAACTCAGTATAAAGGGGGTGATGTACAAACCTTTACGCTAGGCTGATGCCATTCCCACTGCATTACCGCCACTAGATGGCACCAAGGAGCATATGAATTGTATGCTCCATCTATTGCCAGTAGTGCCATGCGACTGGCATTCACCTACAGTATCTATACGCTAGGTGGAAGATTTATAAATCAGCCCCAAAGTGTTACCCTCACAACTCCGCCATAGAGCTACAGAGTCCCTGATACATGGGCTGCTAGTCTAACTTGTAAGTACCAATGCGTCCTAATAGTGCAGATGGCTGACCAGCTCTCTATAGCCTCCAACACCTATACCTCACTAGCCACTAGAACTGACAAGGAGGCTGACTTTAGAATATGCTTAATGAACAGAGAATCTCTTTCCATAATTCCTTGATATCCTAAAACGTTATTCAAAGGATTATCACCATTGGTTCCCAGTCACTCTCTAACCAGGGGGCCCTCCCCATTGGGTCTCAGTCACTCTCTGACCAGGGATCATCCCCATTGGGTCCCAGTCTCTCTCTGACCAAAGAAACATCCCCATTGGATACCAGTCATTATCTGACTAGAGGATAATCCGCATTGGGTCCCAGTCACTCTCTGACCTGGTGATCATCCCCATTGGGTCCCAGTCACTCTCTAACCAGGGGATCATCCCCATTGGGTCCCAGTCACTCTCTAACCAGGGGATCATCCCCATGGGCTCCCAGTTACTCTCTAACCAGAGGAACATCTCCATTGGATACCAGCCATTCTCTGACCTGTTGATCATCCCCATTTTGCCCCAGTCACTCTCTGACCAGAGGTAAGCGAGTGGAGAGTGGGATGCCTGTGCTTTGATATTAAGAAGCAACTTTTTTCTCAGATGTGAGATTATTACAGTTTTTTATTCATCGATTGAACTTCTCCGTTCATTAGCCTTCTGCATTGTGTATCATTTTTATTGCTCGTATGAATCATTAGCACAGCACTAGGACATGGCAATCTAATACAACACAGCAAGACCCGTCCGCCGCCCGATCCACGCGCTGCGCCTAGCGTTCCTGATCAGAGATTTCAAGGTTCACAGCTGGCTGGCGAAGCTCCCCGTCAGAACGACACGTCCTCGGGAGCCGAGTCCAGCCAGTGACAGATGTCACCTTAATGAGCTCTGACAGGGAAAGCCAACAGTATGATATTATTTTTAGGCAGGCCACATGCCTACCCCCGGGATTAAAGCTAACACAGTGTCCTGCCGTACAGAATAATTATTCCATTCTGTATCCCCTTCCTTCCCGGGCTGATGAGGCGTTTAAACGGCTTTACGTACCAACTAAACACAAATTCTGAAACAATCCTTTCTGAGAGAAGAAAATGAGCTCCGGCTTCCACAGGCATCTACCATGGAAAAGGATCCAGGAGATTTTGGGTGGAGATGCTCGGGAGTTGGTCACATAGAAGTCTTCAAGGACCCACCATGCAGGTGTGGTCATTGCTAAGAAGAATTCATCTATGATACAAACATAGCTGTCACATTCAGGTAAGGGTGATGTCATGTGGGCAACCGCCAAGGCAAGGAACAGCTGCCCCTGATAGAGTCACTCCTATGCTGGCCCATAGTTCTACAAAATGTCACTCGCTAAGGGATCAGCAAGAGAGCCGGGCCAGCTGGTGAGGGAACCACTCCATAGGAAGAGTTAAGTAGTCTGTTGGCCATCGCGGCTGGATCGATAGTCTGACGTGTATGTGAACTTCATTGCTAATTATCTACCAATGTACTTTGCGGGCGGAGTGATCTCCTTCCCGGTTGTACCGGTATAGTCTCTATGATGTCACTGCAAAGAGCGAACACCAATAATGGGGCACCATTTTTCACTGACACAGGGGTAACATTCCTCCCATTGGTCACTGACACAGGGGTAACATTCCTCCCATTGGTCACTGACACAGGGGCAACATTCCTCCCATTGGTCACTCACACAGGGGTAACATTCCTCCCATTGGTCACTGACACAGGGGTAACATTCCTCCCATTGGTCACTGGCACAGGGGAACCATTCCTCCCATTGGTCACTGACACAGGAGAACCATTCCTCCCATTGGTCACTGACACAGGGGTAACATTCCTCCCATTGGTCACTGACACAGGGGAACCATTCCTCCCATTGGTCACCCATTGGTCAGTGGCACAGGGGAACCATTCCTCCCATTAGTCCCTGACACAGGGGTAACACTCCTCCCATTGGTCACTGACACAGGGGAACCATTCCTCCCATTGGTCACCAGCACAGGAGAAACATTCCTCCCATTGGTCACTGACACAGGAGAGCCATTCCTCCCACTTGCCATTGACACAGGAGAACCATTTCCCTGGGGCACAAATGGGGCACAATTCCCCCCTTTGGCCCCTGACACAGGGCACCATTCCTCCCACTGACACAGGGGAGCCATTTCCCACTGACCACTGATATGTGGCACCATTCCTCCATCTGACCACTTACACAGGGGCACCATTACCACTGACCACTGACATTGGACATCATTCCTCCCATTGGCAACTGACACAGGGGAACCATTTCCATCTGACCACTGACACAGGGGCACAATTCCTTCCTCTGACCACTTGCACAGGGGCCCCATTTCTCTCACTGGCCATTGACACAGGGGCACTGGATTAGTTTTCTTTTTTAAAGGTCCAGCTTCAACCAGAAGGTTCTGGCATCTCGATCTATGTACAAGTAAATAAATCTTCTTTTCATTCCAGAACCATTCAGCCATCGTATATATGAGGGCTTTGTCCCTCCAGATTGGAGTAGAATGCTTACCAGTAACTCTACAATATTTTGCTTTCCACTGTATGTAAGGCCCCTTTCGGATCATATGAGCAGCCTGTTCCCTGCAACACATGACAGTCCCTGCTTTGTGCCTAAATCCTCATTCTTCTCTGGACAGTGAAAGAGCAGCAGCAAACTGACGAGATCATCTCCCTACTCACTCTGCTGTCTCTTCCTAATAGCATTTTCCTTATCAACACATTGGAGGGGAATTTATTAAAACTGGAGCAGACAAAATCTGGAGCAACTGTGCACGGCAACCAATCAGCTTCTCTCTTTCTTTTTCAAATCTTAACTGAACAAACTGAAGAAAGAAACTGATTGGTTGCCATGGGCAAATGCTTCAGATTTTGTCTGCTCCACTTTTAATAAACCCCCCCCCATTATATCTGCCTGAAGTTCTTCTTTAAAGTGGAACTATAATGACTATGGGTCAATTTAATGTAAATGTTTATTCGCTGTCTGTACAAATATATTTTATATTTATATCCTTTCTTTATATAAAACATGTAATACAGGGTGCACCGATCACATGGCAACGCAGCGCATTATTGGTTTTCTAAAGAGATAGCAGAGCAGGAGCTGTTTGCTTTCAGACTATCTCTCACTGGTTGAAACAATGTACAGAGTAGATTAGCCTGGTGAGCACATGACAGGAGCCTTGAGCTCCCCCTGCTGGCTGAGACAATATGCAGTAGAAAAATGATAACATAGTTTACATTTTATGTTCTTGAACATAAAAAAAAATGATATATAAAAAAACTGCAACACATTCCATTCAACAAACAACTGAGAACATGAAAAATGTTCGGTGAATGTGTTATTGGTAAAAAAAAATGTGAAGAGAGGGAAACTTGAGCTTTAATGGAATCCTGATGCTTCTTCCATCCACGTGAATGAGACTTTTATGGCTGAGGGTTGATCTTGCAGTTTCCATATTCCCCCGGGCGGATTGACATGTGAGTGTAATTTATGACGATCTGTCCCTCATACCGCTTTCTCCCCCATGAATAATTTATTCGTGTTGTGGATTTACATGGTCTCATTTGTTTGTGTTATACTCCATCAGGATAAACCAGCATTTTCTTCACGAGGGGTTTTTTTCTGGACCTGAGAGGCAGCCATGACTGCTCCAGGGCACAGGGCAAAAAATAAACTGGCTGAGGAAAGGATAGCCCGATGCTGACAAGATGTCACCTCACTCAGCAGTCAATAAACCTCTGCATAGTGAAGGTCTGGCCTCAGTCATGCGCTGAAGATTTATAGATCCAGACTGGCAGTTTGACAATCCTGGAGTGTGCTGGAAGATTTTTATGGGTCTTTATCAGTTCTTTAATAATAATAAACTTCTAATATATTCTGGCACTGGTAGAGCTGGTAATAAATACCAATATATCACTTTAAGGGGTCTATATATAAACAGTTAGCAGAGCCATCCACTCTGAGAATCTCTGTAAACATTCGTTCTGTGCAAAAACGAATGTTAGTATATTTTCAGTCATATGTAATGTAATACCACATTATGGCCACTAGATGAAGCTGGGGAGAACAGGGATTTTCTTCTTTGCTATGCTTCTCAGCTCCATCTAGTGGCCATAATGTGGTATTTTCTCAATGTTACATTCAAACTGAATAGAAAATTAACTCAGAACGTTCATTTTTTTCCTCTATTTGCCTTTTGTTTATTTTTGCCTCTACTTTGCCTTGGCTGAGATGATCCAGATGGGAGTGTATATATAAAAAGGATGAGAGCTCCAACAAACCAAAGGTAAGCCCAGAAAACATTTGTTAATCACACAGAGAGGTCAGAAGGTTTTTGTATACACTCTTCAGTGTGTTCCAGGAACACCCCAGGTGACAAAGTAAAAATAATTTAAAGGCTTGACTCTAACCTAAAAATAAAAGCAGTGATATCAAAAGAGCAAGTTTATGTTTACAGAACTGTTCATCACATTTAAAAGAGGGAAAGCCACAATATAGTGCCCCATTGTTGGTGATAGTGGGAGGAATAGTGCCCCATTGTTGGTGATAGTGGGAGGAATAGTGCCCCATTGTTGGTGATAGTGGGAGGAATAGTGCCCCATTGTTGGTGATAGTGGGAGTAATAGTGCCCCATTGTTGGTGATAGTGGGAGGAATAGTGCCCCATTGTTGGTGATAGTGGGAGGAATAGTGCCCCATTGTTGGTGATAGTGGGAGGAATAGTGCCCCATTGTTGGTGATAGTGGGAGGAATAGTGCCCCATTGTTGGTGATAGTGGGAGGAATAGTGCCCCATTGTTGGTGATAGTGGGAGGAATAGTGCCCCATTGTTGGTGATAGTGGGAGGAATAGTGCCCCATTGTTGGTGATAGTGGGAGGAATAGTGCCCCATTGTTGGTGATAGTGGGAGGAATAGTGCCCCATTGTTGGTGATAGTGGGAGGAATAGTGCCCCATTGTTGGTGATAATGGGAGGAATCGTGCCCCATTGTTGGTGATAGTGGGAGGAATAGTGCCCCATTGTTGGTGATAGTGGGAGGAATAGTGCCCCATTGTTGGTGATAGTGGGAGGAATAGTGCCCCATTGTTGGTGATAGTGGGAGGAATAGTGCCCCCTTGTTGGTGGCAGTGGGAGGAATGGTGCCCATTGTTGGTGATAGTTGGAGGAATAGTGCCCCATCATTGTTGTAGGTGGGAGGAATAGTGCCCCACTGTTGTGATAGGGGGAGAAATAGTGCCCCATTGTTGTGATAGGGGGAGAAATAGTGCCCCATTGTTGGTGATAGTGGGAGGAATAGTGCCCCATTATTGTGATAGTGGGAGGAATAGTGCCCCATTATTGTGATAGTGGGAGAAATAGTGACCCATTGTTGGTGGCAATGGGGGGGAATAGTGACCCCTTGTTGGTGGCAGTGGGAGGAATAGTGCCCCCTTGTTGGTGGTAGTGGGAGGAATAGTGCCCATTGTTGGTAGTAGTGGGAGGAATAGTGCCCATTGTTGGTGATAGTGGGAGGAATAGTGCCCCATCATTGTTGTAGGTGGGAGGAATAGTGCCCCATTGTTGTGATAGTGTGAGGAATAGTGCCCCATCGTTGTTGTAGGTGGCAGGAATAGGGCAATAGGGCATTGTTGGTGTCAGTGGGGCATATGAAGCCCCATCATTGGTGTAAGAGGAGAAATAGTGCCCCATCAATGGTGTGATTGGAAGGAATTGTCTCCAGTTGTTGATGTCAATGGAAACAATAGTGCCCAAAGGGCCTGTTAATGCAAGCAAGGGGCCACATCCAGCCCGCGGGTCACAGTTTGGAGACCACTGACCTACTCTTTCAAACATTAAATGTGTAATCCTTGCATTAAAAAACTTAAAGTGTATACACATCCCAAACATTTTCTGGTTTTGCATACAGTAGGGAAGCGTTAATACCCCTGCAAGTTTATTTTTTGCAATCTGGACCCGTTGGGTAGACTTCCCTTCATTACTATCTGTCCAGAAGATGCAACAGGAAGTGAGAGACAATCTCTCCAAAGTGAGGGGATTTCTTAGACAGTTGTCACCAGAACTTGTGTCCCCATTGGAGGATTTCCCTTCACCTTCTGTTCTGGTCCACACTGTAGAATTTTGGATTTCCCACCATTTACGGCCTCTGTGACAATGGTCACCAGTATGAATAGAGAGGAATGAGAGTGAATCTTCCCAGTGGAGACACAGGCAGCAAACAAAAAAAACTGACAGGAGTTTAAATGCTTCCTGACTCTTTACACATCTAAAAAAAAGTTTTGGCTTTAAATAAACTTTAATATTCTATCCTGGTATACAACGATGTATTATTTAATGCAAAAACTTAGTTTGAAGCATAATGATTTCCCAAAATATCACACTTCAGATATTCAGTAATGTGTAAAAATAGACAGCTCATGATTATCAAAGTATGTTTGTTACTTCCTGTCTTGATAGGACACTTCCTGTTTTCTTCTTAGGCCACATTATTGTGAATGGGGCAAGTATAGAAATGATACAGAATAATATTCAGCTCAACCATTACTACTGCATGCACCGATACTCATACTAGTATAGGTGCCGATGCCGAGTATTTGGGAAAATACTCGTACTTGCCCAAATGCTCTGATGCCGAGCCTGATACCTGAGCTTCCAGTATCAGGAAGCCGGGTAGATAGTCATTACATGCTGCCCAGCTTCCTGATTGGCCGGAAAGCCGGCTCCATGCTTCCTCGTCACCAAATGAGAGCATGGAGTGGGAGCATGGAGCCAGCTCCCTGGCCAATCAGGAAGCTTGGCAGCATGTAATGGCTCGTCGCCAAGCGTCCTGATTGGTCGGGAAGCCGGATGGTGAGTCATTTACTGCCCAAACCCCACCCCCCCGGCTTTTTGATTGTACAGAAAGCCGGCTCCATGCCAATCGGGAAACCGGGTGGTGAGTCTTGAATGCCGCCCTGCTTCCCACTTTCAGGTCACGACCAACCAGTTGAGAACCAGGGACCAAGGTTACATCCCGCCAAAACGCGTCAATCTAACGCAGGTTTTCATCAGAGAATTCCCCCATCAACCCCTTAGAGACCAGTGACATCCATAGTACATCACTGGCACTGGGCCCCTTTAGACAGACTGCCGGCGTCTTACATCTGTGCAATTACATTGCTTTACAATAGAAGCGATTCTGGCGCCTCAGCTGTCGTCAGATTGCTTCTACGATCTGGTAAACGGGACACCCCCGCCGTGTTTCTCGGGCTCCGCTGCCCCTTATAAGGGGCACAGGACCGGCTCCTTGGGTGTCGGTGAGAAGCTGGGGAGGAGAACGGTCAAAGTTCATTCACCGGTCCTCTCCCCCTTCTATGGGACCGGGAGCGACGCGTATCACATCACTTCTGGTCCCATAGCTGTCATTGCGTGGCTCCTGAAGCCCAGCAATAAGCTATCTATATGCGATCTTCACTTCAACAGCTTATTTAGAGTGTAAAGCTGACACTGGGGGTCTTTTGGACACCCAGCATCACCTTAAAGAGTACCTGTCACCACCAATCTGCTATCGCAGGGTGAGTTTGTAAGCCCTCCTATGTGATAGCAATTAAAATAAAGACAAAAACAAAACAGTTTTTAAAAATAATATCAAATGGAATAAATGTACAAATAATTAAAAAAAATTTAAAGTCCCCCGCCCCCGCAAGCACGCGCGTCATAACGTAAACACACATTGGGTGCGCCTACGTATGAAAACTACGATCGCGATATACATGTTGGGTATCTCCGCACACGCCAGAGTGAGAGCAATAATTCTCGGGCCAATATTTATGCATATCTCAAAACTGATGACCTGTAGGGGCTTTTAAAGCGTCATCTATGGACTTTTGGGGGACTGAATTTTGTCGCTGCTTCACAGACGCACACAATTTTTAACCTGGGCATGTTGGGTATCTATTTACTCGTTGTAACCTCATCTTTTATATTTCATTAAGCAAATAGGCATTTTATTGTGCTGTGGGGCACTAAATTTAACTTAAATTTTCACAAAATGTTTGGGTTTGATTATAAGTTGTGCACATATCGTGCAAAATAAATATTTGCAACTGCCAGCATTTTATTTTACAGGGTCTTGGCTTTCAGAAAATATATAATATATGGGGGTTTAAAGTAATTTTCAGGCCTGGAATGTGGATTATAACATGGGTGCTAAAAACAAAGAAAAAAAAAGGCTTCGGTCATGCAGGGGTTAAAGAAGTGGTGAGATGATATGAATAGAAGGACGATGTGTGTCATAGAGAGAATATGATGAAGGTTAATTAGTGGCTTATATCTGAACAGGAGTTCCCCTTTAGGGTCAGAGCTGATTGCCTGCAGCGGGGACAGTGACACCGAGAACGCTTTCTGTAACCTCTGCGTGTCATCAATGGGGGGGATGTGTGAGGAACAGAAATACCAGCGGAAAATAACAGGATGGATGACAAAGACGAGGAGGAGAGGCTAGGGACACGGCTGACTAACAGGATATGTATAATTGTGCCAGAGATAAGGACGAATTCTGGAAGCCTTTAACATTACTTTAACATTGCATGAAAAGAAGGGGCATTGCTGTGCTTTAACCCTTCTGCTGCCAAGGCGGTTTTTGCATTTATTTGCACACTTGTTATAATCCACATTTTAGGCCTTAAAATTAAATTACCTAAACCCCCCCCAAAAGCATTATATATATATACTCTGAAAACCAAGACCCTGTAGAATAAAATGAGGGCAGGTGCAAATGTTTACATTGCACGATATTAGCGCATCCCTTTATCAAACCCACAATTTTAGTAAAAAAATAAACAAAGTGACATCAA
>NW_017306283.1:1937292-1941698 GCF_000935625.1 Nanorana parkeri
CCCCCCCCATGTTAGTATACGGATTTACCTTAAATGATGTCTCTTAATCCGATCTTCTTTTCAGTCGTTTTCAGATGTCCCTCCAGCGCTGGTGTGGGTCTCCGATCCAGCGCCGACTCCTCTGTCCTCCTCTTCTCTCATGTCCCACGGAGTCTGTGCGGGTGCACGCTGCTCCATAGACTTACCTTGTGTCTCTCCTTGTCTCCCGGCTGAACATCTGAACTGCGCATGCGCCCGCCCTAACATACTTTGCGGCCGGCCGAAAATCTTCAGATGTTCGGACGGGAGCGCGTGGTGGAGACACAAGGTAAGTTTTTCAAAACTTTTTTAAAGGTTTAAAAAAAAAAAGTTTTTGCATATATCTACTGCTTGCTCGCATTAGGTATATGCTAAAACACGCTGAGGGTTTAATAACCCATTAAATTAATGTTTGTGCCCAAAAATACAATATAATACCCAATTTTTTGTAAAACGTAACAGATGAGGTTACGGGGAGGAAATAGACACCTAACCCAGGTTAAAAATTGTATGAATCAGAGAAATGGAGACAAAACACGCCCCCCCCCCCCTAAATTGTCCAAGGGCGAGGCTTTAAAAGGCCGTACAGTTCATCAGGTTAGAGATATCCGTGAATATTGGCCCTTACATCATTGCTCTCAATCTGGCGCATGCGGCTGCGATACCCAACGCATGTTTACGGTACTATGCGAGTGCGTGCAGGGGTAGGGGACTTACATTTTTTTTTTTTATGATTATTATTTTGTTTATATGATTTTTTTTTTTTTGCTTAAAGGAGATCTATGAGGTGAGTGATTTCCTCTCATCCTCATTAGGTACAGTCGACGTGTGACAAAGAAGCTGTCACAGGTCGGGTCTATTGATCAGAAAGTGAGCGAACACATACCGTCGCTCGCTCACTTCCCGATCATCTCCCTGCAGAGAGTGGTGACTGTTAGTCACGGCTCCCTGCATGAATTCCCCCCTCCCCGCTCCGATCCTCCAGTGCTGAGTGGAGGAACGGACGGGGGAGGGGGCGGGCACAGCTGGCTCTGCCTCTAGATAGAGCCAGCTGTCAATCACCCAGCTGGGTGGATCCAGACAGTATTGTCGGGATCCGTCCCGGCTGCGGTGCTCTCAGTATATCGCGGGCAATATCCTGCTATGTACTGTGCTTTGGGTCACGGCCTTGCAAGCCTCCTATGTGATGGTATATTAGTGGTGACATCTACTTTTTAAGGTGACATTAGGGGTCAATTATACCTCTAGTGTCACCTTTCCACTCTGGTCGCAGTAAGCTGAGAGGAGATCAGGGGAACGTTTTAACGCACATGTGCGAAAAAAACATGCGCTTGCCTGGCCACGTTTAAGATGCCATTTACTAGTAATGGTGGCGCAAGCACCTTTTTTGGCACGTGTTTTGCCCGCGTTTGGCACACATTCATGGTACGCGGAGGTGTGAACGGGGACTTCTAGGGATAAGCTTCGGGTTCACGTCCACCATGAGGAAGACTTAAACCCAAGATCATTGTACACAAAATTGCGAATCACCACACGAACAAGGACACCACACCCCTAGGTATACAGAATACAAAAACAAAATAGAGAAATGGGGCTTTAAAAGTGTAATTTATCAAATGCAAGGGAGACCCAGTTCAAAATGACACAAAGAAGTAGCTTAATGTATAAAAATATATATATTCTTTATTAAAATACATAATTAACAAAGATGACAAAGTAGCAATATCATTAAATGGTACAAAACCTCCCTGGATCACATATAGATACATACTGTGTATATGACAATAACTTATTAACATATATCTCCTTAAATCTCTCTTTATATAATTTCATAAATAATATATTCATCCATAAATGTTCAGTAGATCTATGATGTGTCCAGTTTTCAACGCGTTTCGCTCAAGGCTTCATCAGGAAAATATGGAGCTGCCATTAATGGAATCTCTGTACCATTTAATGATATCGCTCATCTGTCATCTTTGTTAATTATGTATGTTAATAAAGAATATAGATATTTTTATACATTAAGCTACTTCTTTGTGTAATTTTGAACTGGGTCTCCCTTGCATTTGATAAATGACACTTTTAAAGCCCCATTTCTCTATTTTGTTTTTGTATTCCTTAAACCCAAAATGTTCAACAAACAGACAAGTGATGTGACCAGGTCACCTGCCAAACCTCCATCTGTGTGCCGTGTACAAGGTTGCATACAGATCACAAGAGGGGGGGGGACTGAAAAAATGCTTGCTCCTGCTTCCATCATACTGATGACATCATCACAGCACCTAGGCAAAGCCACCAGACTCGAGCTCAAGCTCATGACAAATGGTGAAGCTTTTTAGAGAAATTGTTTTGTCGCTGTATATGGTGACGTGTCAGGAAAATATTCCTCCAGATAATGTCAACACAGAGGGAGAGAGCAGAGTGCTGAGACTTGACTTCACCGGTTCTCCTGTAACATTTGAGGAAGAATTCCTCCACAGTGCCTGCAGCTACAAAGGTGATTGAAGACTTGTTTTAAAGCTTGTTTACTGCTTTGTAAGAATATGTCAATCTTTATGTCCATAGCCTAATGGGCAAAGTGACAGAGCCTCTTTAATCTCCTCTATGGCTGATGTGAATAGTTCTGTTTTGGAAAACAATGATCACTTCCCAATCTGCTGGGAAGAGTCTCTGTCATTTCTGCCCGCGGTCTGCGGCTGACTTCCACATGACATTGCTCTTTATTTCTTTATTGTGAACGCGTCCCTGCAGGTGATGAAACGTTCTCTTTATCTCTGTCTGCTGGTGGTAGTCCGGAGAGCCTCAGGCAGTCCCCGCGCTGTCACTGACAGCTAGGAAGACCGTAGCCTTCTTTGTCTCCGCCGTTTAAAGTGCACCTGTCATAGCGAATTAACATTTTTGGGGGCTTCATTAATATATTCAAATGCTATGCTGTGCATTGTGTTCGGGAACTGACCCTTCAGGACACTCTGCTGTCACTGCGAGAACATCCCTGGTGGCGGCAGCGTGCAAAAAAGGGAAAGGCGACGGTGTCAGCAGATCTACCGCTGTGCAGTTTTGGTAATGTACAAAATGATCCTCGGCCGCTAACCATGAAACATTTGATAATTGGTCGTTCCTCTAATAATCGCGGAGCATTTATAGGGGCTATAAGCAAGGCCATGGCCTCGGGGTGGGAGGCAGTAGAGGAGCGGCACAGCAGATACGGGCCCTTTAAATTTTTTAGAAGTTCAGCTGCCTGAGGTCCTGAGCTTGCTGGGGAGCACTGGTGCAATCTGCACGCATCTCTTGTGAGACCCAAACGCAGCCCCGGTGAGACCCAAACGCAGCTCCAGTGAGACCCAAACGCAGCCCTGGTGAGATCTGCACGCAGCCCTGGTGAGACCCAAACGCAGCCCTGGTGTGACCCAAACGCAGCCCTGCTGAGACCCAAACGCAGCCCTGGTGTGACCCAAACGCAGCCCTGCTGAGATCTGCACGCAGCCCTGGTGAGACCCAAACGCAACCCTGGTGAGACCCAAACGCAGGGGTGCTGGTGGTTACCTCTCTCTGAAACGACTACAAGGCAACATTTCTACCCATGGCAAGCAGGCATGGCCCAGTGTTGTCAGGAGGTGGGAGGTCTGGGAATGCTGTCTGCTTCTTCATAGAGGATTTTTCTCTTCTCTTTCCATCTGACACCTTTTCCTGTCACCTGGACAGGAAGTGAGGGGGAATTTCCTCATGGGGATACACATTGGAATCAAATCCTGGCAAGGGTTCTAAACCTTCTATAATGTACTGTAACATTTGCTTTATTGCTGTCGTAGTCCCTCGAAGCTGAATGATCTCCTTCCTGTCTGTTCTGTCTGACACTCGACAAGTGCACAGCCCCAACCTGCCTCAATGCACTCTATCTGACATTCTGCAGCTTCTAATGCACATTGTGAGAAGCTCGCAGTGTGCTGTGATATCAGAGGAAGCCATTTAATTCCAGGAGAAGAGCCAGTACAACTGTGCAAGACTGAAGGGAAGGCCGTAGTTCAGATTCCTTGTAAAGAGCAGGAGTACAGCGAGAGGGAGAGAGCAGAGTGCTGAGACCTGACTTCACTGGTTCTTGTGTAAAAACCAAGGATGAATTCCTCCACAGTGCCTGCAGCTACAAAGGTCATTGAGGACTTGTTTTAAAGCCTGCTTGGTAAGAATATGAATGTCCATAGCATGGCCACAGTTCTATTTTAAAGTGCCTCAAATGGGTGCAAACAGCGTCTGCACCTGACTGGCTGTAGACACTGTTCAGTTGAGAATTATTAGATCGTACTCCTTTGACGATTGTTGTGGAGCGAAGGGGGGGTCACTCATGGCTCAAACTTCCGCCAATTCTGCCAATCGGTCAAACTTCAAAC
>NW_017306283.1:1941749-1963212 GCF_000935625.1 Nanorana parkeri
TGCCATTAGGGAGATTCACCCGGTTTGTTCTGGTGACCGTTATCAGTGAAAGGGAAAGAAAGTGCCACATTTTGGGTTGTCACCGGAACAGTAGAAAGTAAGCACAAGGAAGGCGCCCCTTTTGTGCTTACTTTCTAGATTCTCAGCTCTCCCGGCTTCTTTGGGGCAGCGTCCTGCAGTGTGCCTGAGAGGATTTCCCACTGGGGATTGATCGTCCGTGGCGCTTCATTTGTTTTTATTTTGTTACTGTCACCGGAACAGGAATAGATAAGAAATCTTCCAATGGTGACATTAGTTCTGGTGACCACCAGGCATTTCCCTCCCTTTGGAGAGATTTCCTTTCACTTCCTGTTGAGCCTATTGGACATTAGACATGTGCGATTCGTTTCTTTCCAAATCAAAATTCGGATGACTTTTCCGAAAATCGGACATTCAGACACATCCAAATTTCTGAATCCCAATGCGTCCGAATCCGAATTTCTGTTTCCGAATTTCGGATCCCGCCCGAATTTCGCTCAAAAACTAAACTGAATCGGACATGTGACTTTTCTGGCCAATCAGATGTGTTTTTCGGTTTAATACATCCGAATGGGTCTTAACACGAATTTTCGTTACAGGCAACATGGGAGCCATATACAGTATATACATATAATACGAAAGCTGAATCTCCTAGACCCGAATGCCATTCGGCTCTGGGAGCCTCAGCTTTAGTAATATATGTATATGGCTCCCAGACCCGAATGGCATTCCGGAGCTCCCCAATGCAATTTGGAAATTCAGATCCCGAATGCCATTCTGGTCTGGGAGCCTCAGCTTTAGTATTAATATCTGTATACGGGTTTTATGTGGTAGTCGTAACGAACGTTCATAAACTGATCCGAAACTAACGAAATTCAGTTTATGTCCGAATCCGAAACCCGAAGCAAGTTAAATGTCGGATCCGAATCCCGAAATAACGAAATATTCGAACCGAACCAAATTTTTTCGCAGCTTACCTGTCTATTGGACATGTGGCCCAATGAGATGCCGTGCGAGGCAACGGACTCATTATAGGGATGGTCCTGCCTATGGATCAGGAGGAGCCCGGACACACAAAGGTAGACAGGAGCACCCGAAAACCCCAGGTTGGGAATCATGGCATCGGACATATAGGAAGCGGGAGGTGCACTCAGCCCACCGGGCTCTCCCTATAACTAAAATATCACTTTGTTAAAAGCTTCATTATGGCCGGTCTAATGACCTCCGCCTCCCTGGTAGACAGTCCTCAGCGCAGGACAATATTGTATCTTCAATAATGGATAGGAATGCTCTTCCAGGCCAGCATCAGGACACGTTAGTGTAAGAAGAGCTGCAATTCCCCAGATCCCGTATCTCTGCACATTGTGGAATGTGTGCACAGCAGAGCACATTTCCTGTTCAACTGTCAGGTTTCCTGAAATCCCTGCTCTCGACCCCAGGGCTCTCCAAAAGGCAGGCTCCTTTTTTTTTCCCCTCTTTCCTCCTCTCTCTCTCTCTCTCTCACATGCTAGAAGATTTTCCTTCCTGTCCGCTTCCAGCTGGAGAAAAGGCTCAATGGATGCAATTCAACCCTCTCCGGCTTAGCCATTGTCTGGATTGCGCTCACAGCCTGGGATCCGTGTGATTACCATTCCGCTTCTTTGCCGGGATTTCGAGTAGCCGAGCCGTCCTGCGCCTTTCTGTCGACTTTGTTCCCCCCTTTTCCCCCTCCGTGGAACATGGAATAATGGGTTTTAATCCGGGACGGAATCTTGGAATGGGAATTGGAGCTGAACACATTGTGGTAAGTTCTCAGGCTAGGCGTGGTTTGCAGGGCATTGTCTAACTTTGAAGACCAGTTGGGTCCTCGGCTGGAGCTCAGAGGAGGGATGGAGCAGCTGCGGCTTAGTGGTTAGCACATCTGCCTTGTAGCACTGGCGTCCCTGGTTTATATCCCGACCAGGGCACTATGTGCATGGAGTGTGCATGTTCTCTCTGTGCTTGTATGGGTTTCCTCTAAAGATGTCCTGGTTGGTTAAATGCCCCTGTTTTCCAGGAACACACCATAGAAACTTATTCTTAGGTAGATGTTAAACCTTAACTGGATGGGCCCGTTCACTCCAGATGCATGCATACAGCCACAAGGCAATTTACATTGTCACGGATGGGGTTGGTTCACATCACCACAATGAATGTGCACTGAAAAAAGTGCACGTACTTCTTCTACTGAGCGCAGCGTGATGTGACGCATTACAGCCGCCTTGCACCCCGCTGTACCCATAGAACTTAATGAAATGTCACTTTGTGACCTTTCAATAAAGTTTTTTTTTTTTAAGCGCATCACAGCCCTTTTACGCTTGCTACACGAGTAGCGTCTATTTATTTTGCGCATTTGTCTCATGTTCATTTCAATGGGCTGGTGTTTGGGCTTTGCGTGTTTTTGTGCATGCAGCAACACGCGTCTTGCTTTCCAGGTTATGGCGCCATTAACAATGAAAGAAAATGCAGGAGCGGCGTGTGTTTTTTACGCATTTCTTGGATGCGCCGTAATTTATGCGTGCGTTCGTGCTCGTTGCAAGTGTGAATGAGGTCTAATGTGGTCAGGTTGAAAGAAGACACAAGTCTGTCGAGTTCAACCAATAGAAATAAATGATCGGAGACATTGAAGATCTCCCTCAGGGCTGCTGATCTCCTGATTTGCATCAGCTGCACATGATGGCTCCGGTCCGGCTTTTTTGGTTCACCTTGCCTGTGCCATGTGCTCCGGCATGTGCTATTAGACTTCTTCAGGAGAGGGTGACACCTCAAGAGCACAGGAAGAGCACAGGAAGTGAGATATTATTTCTTGATTATTGATCCTTTTTATATTGAGATTTCAGTGATTGGACTGATTAAAGTTGAGGTGACCCCCTAACTTAATAACGTTTTATTTTTTCTAAAGCGCCGTGCATCATAAACAGAATTTTTGTATTTAATTTTAATTTTCTAACATTAAAATAATAGTTTTTTTTTTTCATTCACTATTTGCATCTCTGAGCTGCTGACTTCCTGCAGCTTTTTTTGCAGCCACTTCCTGTCTATATGCACTTCCGGGATGACTACATGCCATTTCTTAGCGGGTTTCCCTAATATTGACAACCCAAGTTCTGCTGGGGTGTCGCTCTGTCACATGGGTGCCTATTGGACATTATTAGTGATTCAGTCCTAAAGGAGTACTCCAGGAATTTCACAATTATGGTGTGACAACATCTGTCAGTATCTTCCAATTGCTCTACTGGGTTGTCACCCTTTCGTGTGGGCTCCCAATGGACTTTATTAGTGAGTCACTGTCTTAAAGGAACACTCCTGGATTTTTAAAAGTTAACCCTTGCACTGCTCAATATGTCTAGGGAGCAAAAATAAAGCAGATAGACTCACCTGATCCTCTGTCCTCCCCGGCTGCTAGATTGGTCCCCGCAGCCTCTTCTCCCCCAGGCTCTGGCGGTCTAAGTATCTGTGACGTCATCACTTCTAATATAGCATACTAGACATGATAATGCCAAGGGACATACTGCAGCCGGAGTAGAGAAGGGGGAGAGGTGAGCGGTCACTGCCATAGGACCGAGGGTCGGCTGAGTATTTCATCTTTAGAATCGCTCCTAGAGAAAAAGCGAGCAATTAACCCTTGCAGTGCATGGGTTAGCCCCTCTGCAAGGGTTAACTTTTAAAAATCCAGGAGTGTTCCTTTAAGACAGTGACTCACTAGTCCATTGACTAATCCATTGACTCACTGTCAATTGGGAGCAGATGTTGTCACTCCATAACAGGAAGTGCCTGAGCTAGAACTTTCGTGGCAGGCTCACCGGGGATTATCATATGGTGATGGAGGTTAGGAAAGGATCTCTTCCTCTCCTATGCTGACACTGCAGGCCCACCACGTCCTCTTATCAGAGGAAAGGCTGCTAATGGTAGTAAATACATTGATGGCTTTTACAAAGTATCCTGGGAGATTGTATCCAGAAATCCATCCACATCAGCTGAGGAAAGTACTTTGTAACCTTTCCCCCTTCAGAGGGGGTGACACGGAATCTGAAGGGAGGCACAGGGGGCTGAGAGGGGGCACACTGAGTTCAGAGCATCGGAGGGGGAGGGGACCCACACTGAGCTTTGTGCAATGAGGAAGGGGGGTGTCCCACACTGAGCTCTGTGCACTTGGAGTGGAAGGGGCCCACACTGAGCTCTGTACACTTGGAGGGGAAGGGGGGCCCACACTGAGCTCTGTGCACTTGGAGGGGAAGGGGGCGCACACTGAGCTCCGTACACTTGGAGGGGAAGGGGGCCCACACTGAGCTCTGTGCACTTGGAGGGGAAGGGGGCCCACACTGAGCTCTGTGCACTTGGAGGGGAAGGGGGCCCACACTGAGCTCTGTGCACTTGGAGGGGAAGGGGGCCCACACTGAGCCCTGTGCAATTGGGGGGTGAGGGGTCCCACACTGAGCTTTTTGCAGCTGGGGAGGGATGAGGGGTCCCACACTGAGTACTGGCAGGATCAACAGGTGAACAAAAAGGAAAAAGAACCTAAAAGAAAACTAATGCAGCCACCACATCTAAGGACTGCAGTATACGACATTTTTGTTTTTGTGTTTCGATACAATTTAACTTTTTTCTTTACAGTTTTTGTTTTTTAAACTGTTTTTATCTAGAGAAAGAAGGACTATCCACAATTGTTGGAGATCTAATATATCCATAATCCTCATATATCCTCGGGTTCAGTTCTATAAAAATAACACGGGATATCACATGTTAACACTGCTCTGCTTGTGTCAGCGTCTACCCCGCCGTGTTATATCATACACCGTCATGTGATCTCACACACCGTCATGTGATCTCACACACAGTCATGTGATCTCACACACTGTCATGTGATCTCACACACTGTCATGCTACAATAGTCTCTGCATTTTATCAGATCCGTGTGATACTTCTCCGTCCAGCTGGATATGTTCCGGTAATCACATGATCAGTGTTAAAGCAATACAGTAAATGTGTCTATCACACATGGGACACAGAGCTCACCATAGGAGCACAGGCAGAGAATAATGTAATCACGTTATATTCCCATATGAGTGTTAAAGGTGAACTCCGGGCACAACAGCTTTCATTGAAATCTATTCCTCAGTAGCCACAAAGGATATAAATCCACTTTGTGTGCATCAAATGCCTTTCCAAATCCAGTTATTACCTTGTGAATGTAGCAGTGACATCATCACTGTACATAACCTGTACAGAGAAAAAAGCTGTGGGAGGGGCCCAGTAGCTCCACCCACTACAGGCAGCCTGCAGAACACTATAGCAGGGGGCAGAGACAAGACCAGCCACCTTGCACACGGAGAGAAAGCAGCAGTGAGCGGTGTCTTTGTTACAGCCGGAGGAGGCGCAGACAAGACCAGTCACCCTGCACCAGGAGAGAGAGCAGCAGTGACTGGTCTTTATTACAGCAGGGGCGGAGACAAGACCATGATGGGATTGACAGTTTCACCTTAATTGGAGTGCCAAGGTTGCCTACCCCTGATATATGGTGTCAATTGAGTGGCTGCTGATATATCACATCCAAGATGGCGGTACCCAAATGAATGATCTGGTGACAGGTTCTCCTTAATCTCTGAATGGTCTGGTGACAGGTTCTCTTTAATCTCTGCATGGTCTCTTGCACATGTCTGTGAAGGTTCTCATTCTTCAAGGTCATGGTATATCTGTACAAAATAAATCAAGGCAACTGGACTTGCTGTATTTTTCTTGAAGACGTTTCTCTGGTCATCCGACCGGCTTTCTCACTTTAGAATTCATTCAGAAGTGAGAAAGCTGGTTGGATGACCAGTTAAACGTCTTCAAGAAGAATACAGCACGTCCATTTGACTTGATTTATTTTTTACAGATTTTTTTTGAAGCCCGTGGAACGTGCATCGTAAACAAACTTCCCCCTGTGAACAAAAAAAGTGGACCGTGGAATCACAGTACACAAAAACGTGCACAAGGGTGCTTGGTCCTTCAATCAAGAAGGGACCTACTTTCCCGACCCCCCGGGGCGCAAGGCTCCTGACAGGGGTTGAGTCTGTTGGTCCACCAACCCGAAGGCCGGTCGTCCCTCACAGTACTAGGTGGGGGGCTCTCCCAAAGAGAGACCCCCCAAGTTGGGGGGAGACAGAGAACCCTATACAAGGGCACAGAATCGCCCCCCCACATCGGGAAAAGGCCCCCGAAGGAACCTGCACCCTCCGCAATCTGTGGGTAAATTTCAATAAAAAAATGCCAATTCGTGCATAGAGTGCAAAATTTTGTACAGATGTCTCATGCACAGTTCATGTCTTGGGCTGTGATAAATGCCGTTCCCTCACATATAGAATGAAAGTGTCTGTGATGATGGGACTTAGCAGGGAGACATTGTGCTGTTCAGTGGAAAGGCTCGGCAGCCACAGGAAACGCTGCTTTGTAGGGGACATGAGAGGAAGGAAAAGTCTTTTTATGATCCTGTGTTCTGGGCCCTTCGTTTTCTGCTCCATGCGTGTAACACTATCCTGCCTCTTTAATGAGCTGAGTGTTGGTGACATGGAGAGGCTGGGAGATGGAGGAAGCTCTGGCCAGTGTACAGGGGGGACCCCGGAGCAGATGTTGTCCAGCTGGAAGCACGAGATCAGTGCGTACTATGACAAATGACTGGACGAAGCTCTCCTCCACAATTCTTCAAGGGGAGCGAGAGGCGTTGTCACATTTTCTTCCAGTAGATATATACAGTGTGTGCATCATATGAGCTGCGTGTGAGCAATCTTATCAGTAAGTGCCAATATTATAGAACCTTGAGGCAGTGGTGGCTAGTTTCATTGATAAAGGGGTCCTCAATGCAGTCCCTGACACCCCTAAAGGGCCACAGTGTATATAATGTTATCGGAAGCCAGACATACAACAGGATGTAGTCAGGGACTATGGGCTTGTAGCACGGGATGGTCAGAGACTACAGGCTTTCTACAAGAGATGGTCAGAGACTATGGGCTTGCTACAAGAGATGGTCAGAGACTACAGGCTTGCTACAAGAGATTGTCAGAGTCTGTGGGCTTGCTAGAAAGAGATGGTCAAAGACTACGGGCTTGCTACATGAGATAGTCAGAGACTACAGACTTGCTACAAAAGATGGTCAGAGACCATAGACTTGGTACATGAGATGGTAAGAGACTACAGGCTTGCTACAAGACATGGTCATTGACTACAGGTTTGCACCAAGAGAGGGTCAGAGACTACAGGCTTATTACAAGAGATGGTCAGAGACTACAGGCATACTACAAGAGATGGTCAGAGACCACAGGCATACTACAAGAGATGGTCAGAGACTACAGGCTTGCTACAAGAGATGGTCAGAGACTACAGGCTTGCTACAAGGGATGGTCAGAGACTACAGGCTTGCTACAAAGGATGGTCAGAGACTACAGGCTTGCTACATGAGATAGTCAGAGAATACAGACTTGCTACATGAGATAGTCAGAGAATACAGGCATGCACCAAGATATGGTCAGAGACTACAGGCTTGCTACACGAGATGGTCAGAGACTACAGGTTTGCTGCATGAGATGGTCAGAGACTACAGGTTTGCACCAAGATATGGTCAGAGACTACAGGCTTGCTACACGAGATGGTCAGAGACTACAGGCTTGCTACACGAGATGATCAGAGACTACAGGCTTGCTACACGAGATGGTCAGAGACTACAGGCTTGCTAGAAGAGATGGTCATAGACTACAGGCATGCACCAAGATATGGTCAGAGACTACAGGCTTGCTACACGAGATGGTCAGAGACTACATGTTTGCTGCATGAGATGGTCAGAGACTACAGGTTTGCACCAAGATATGGTCAGAGACTACAGGCTTGCTACACGAGATGGTCAGAGACTACAGGCTTGCTACACGAGATGGTCAGAGACTACAGGCTTGCTACACGAGATGGTCAGAGACTACAGGCTTGCTAGAAGAGATGGTCATAGACTACAGGCATGCACCAAGATATGGTCAGAGACTACAGGCTTGCTACACGAGATGGTCAGAGACTACAGGTTTGCTGCATGAGATGGTCAGAGACTACAGGTTTGCACCAAGATATGGTCAGAGACTACAGGCTTGCTACACGAGATGGTCAGAGACTACAGGCTTGCTACACGAGATGATCAGAGACTACAGGCTTGCTACACGAGATGGTCAGAGACTACAGGCTTGCTAGAAGAGATGGTCATAGACTACAGGCATGCACCAAGATATGGTCAGAGACTACAGGCTTGCTACACGAGATGGTCAGAGACTACATGTTTGCTGCATGAGATGGTCAGAGACTACAGGTTTGCACCAAGATATGGTCAGAGACTACAGGCTTGCTACACGAGATGGTCAGAGACTACTCGCTTGCTACACGAGATGGTCAGAGACTACTCGCTTGCTACAAGAGATGGTCAGAGACTATGGGCTTGCTACAAGATATGGTCAGAGATTACGGGTTTGCTACTTGCACACCAGGTGCTCATTAACACGCAAGCTGAATTGTTCTCTATGTGCCCTGTTTATACCATACATGTGCGGTGATGTGTGTTGCTTAAAAATGCAGCAAGCCACAACGCTCCATGGTGAGCAGAATGAAATGATAGAAGTATAAATAAATAAGTAAATAGTGCGATGTTACACGGCTGCTACACTCATGTGAATGAATCTTAAAGGATGTAAAACCCGAACTGAATGATGATTACTATGCTGATGCTCTGTGTGTTATAAACAATCACCATGTTTAATTAACAGGGGAAAAAAATCACCTTTATTCATCCTTTGTCTCAGTGCTGCTGATTTCCTACAGCCTCTTTGCAGCCACTTCCTGCATACATGCATGTGTTTGGGCTGTAATTAGACGTTAAGTACTTATCCAACGATTACACGTGAGCTAAGGAAAGTAGTAGCAATGCCCCAAATGGCCACTAGGTGGTCATGTATTATAACCAAACTCTTCACTGAATCTGTATTCCTACAACAGCACGGTGCAGAAAATATAAACTGTAGTACAAGACAATACAGAGAGTACTGCTGAATCTCCACAGGGGTGGAAGTCCTTGAAGGGACTAATGGTCAGTCCATTGGCAGAACAATGTGCACTTTGTTTTTTTTAAATGAGCATGTTCCTGAAGCCTGGGAAGAATGCTAGCTGGTGAGATACACTCTATGGTCAAACGTTTGTGGACTCCTGAGCATAACACCTACCTATATATCCAAAGATATGTGGGCACCTCTGAGCACACATCCAGCGCCATAAAGATATGGTTAGATGAGCTTGGTTGAAGAACTCAAGGAGCCTTCAAAGAGCCCTTACCTCAACCTTACTGAACGCCTTTGGGATGAATTGGAAGGACAATTGTGAGCCAGGTCTTATCCAACATCAGTACCTGACCTCAACCTTGCTGAACGCCTTTGGGATGAATTGGAAGGACAATTATGAGCCAGGTCTTCTCATCCAACATCAGTACCTGGGCTCAACCCTACCAAACACCTTTGGGATGAATTGGAAGGACAATTGTGAGCCATGTCTTCTCATCCAACATCAGTACCTGACCTCAACCCTACTGAACACTTTTGGGATGAATTGGAAGGACAATTATGAGCCAGGTCTTCTCATCCAACATCAGTACCTGACCTCAACCATAATGAACACCTTTGGGATGAATTGGAAGGACAATTATGACCCAGGTCTTCTCATCCAACATCAGTACCTGACCTTAACCTTACTGAACGCCTTTGGGATGAATTGGAAGGACAATTATGACCCAGGTCTTCTCATCCAACATCAGTACCTGACCTCAACCATAATGAACACCTTTGGGATGAATTTGAAGGACAATTGTGAGCCAGGTCTTCTCATCCAACATCAGTACCTGGGCTCAACCCTACTGAACACCTTTGGGATGAATTGGAAGGACAATTATGAGCCAGGTCTTCTCATCCAACATCAGTACCTGACCTCAACCCTACTGAACACCTTTGGAATTACTTGGAACACTGATTGTTAGCCAGGTCTTCTCATCCAACATCGGCACTCTATTGGGAAAACCTTCCCAATAGAGTGGAGGCTGTTATAGCCACAAAGCGGTATGGTGTGGGGACTCCATAATAATGGTCATGGCTTTGGAATTTAATCCACAACAATTATCTGTAGGTATGATGGTCAAGTGTCCACAAACCTTTGACTTTAGTGTAGACAAACTCTTAAGGGAGAACTACGGCTCTACTTTTTTGGCAATAGTTCTGTTTAGGTTAACAGGAGGACATTTACTATGTCTTCCTGTGACCTAAAATCCAGTATATAGCGGGCTTTTGCCCGCTATATGCTGACAGCACAGAGCCACGCTGCAGGGAAAGATCCCAACAGTATTGCTAGAATCCACTCCACCACCTGATTGACAGCTGGCTTTGCCTCTCTAGAGGCAGAGGAGCCTGCACCTTACCCTGTCTGTCCCTCCAGTCCGCGCTGGAGGAAGAGAGAAGGAAGGGGGGAATCCCTGCGAGTTGCAGTGACTGACAGACATTGCTCTCTGCAGTGGCGGACCTAATAACCAAAGGGCCCTGGTGCAAGATTTTATCTTGGGCCCACCTCCCAAGCTCTCTGTATGGAGAAGATCAGGAACCGAGCAATCAGCGGTATGTGATTGCTCACTTCTCGATCAATAGAGCCGACGTGTGACAGCTTCAGTGTCTGGGGTTGAGTGTATTTCACTCTCCTCATAATTCTCCTTTAAGGCAAACCTAGCCAAACATTTCCTGCCGCCTTAATTTGAGCTTTGTGTGGCCTTGTGGGCACCACCTAGCTTGACAAAAGTCGTTTTTTCAATCAACTTTTGCCCGCATCGGAATGCGAGGTACAGGTACGTTCGAGTTTTCAGACCCCAGTGCAGTGGGATCTGAAAACTGCGGCATGCTGCAAGCATGGGCTCGAACCACACCGGAACGCATTGGATTTGGTGTGACTGGGCCCTAAACAAGAGAAATCTAAAAGGTGTATCAGCAGCCAAAGCCATTACTCTTTCTGTCTTATCTAGCAGTGCTTGTGCATAGAGGATGTTGTAAGCTCTTCATTGGTCCCTCTCTTAAGTCACAGATTTTGAAAATGAATGAGCTTCCTGATGCTGATACACAGAAACACGTTGCACGTTCACGGCAAATGTGAACAGCACTTTAAATGTTGGTACTTAAAGTGACATTAAACCCTCAGATTTTTTAACATAAACCAATACTGTAATGTGTGCCTTACTGTAATCCATGGTAGTTTCCCTTCTCTTTGCTGCTCTTCCTTTTAAATCTGTTATCATGCTAGGGGAGAACTTCCCTTTGCAGCTGAGTGCCTCTTCCTGTAGTGCTGGCTCAGGTTGCAAACTTACACACAGACACCATGTATCCATTTCAGTCTGCTGCAAAACAGAAGTTCTGCCCAGCATGATAACAGATTTAAAAGGAAGAGCAGCAAAGAGAAGGGAAACAAACATGGATTACACTAAGGCGCACATTACAGTATTGTTTTATGTTAAAAAATCTGAGGGTTTAATGTCACTTTAAGCTAGCTATAGACGTACACAGGCTGAACGGGAGAAAATCACTCAATCCCCCCATCCACACTAAGCAGCATGGACGGAGAAATCTCTGCTAACTGCTATTGTATTCAAGCTTCTGCAACACCCATACACTGAATACCCAAACAGTGACTGGATGCCGTGATTGGATGCAGTCACTGTTCAGCCAAGAAATTTCCATCTGGCTAAGTTGACTTATAAATTGACACTTGTTGAGCCAACACACCCATGGCTTGGATTTCAGCCGATTCATCAGAAATCATCAGAAATTAAAGCTGTGTATGGGTAGTCTATCGGAATCCAATGACATCATCCCTCCTTTCCCAGTAACGGATGGCATTATTCATCTGATGCCATGCTGGGTGACATATAGGTGTCAATCATTCAGCAACTCTCCAGTACGATTGCCTAACTTATATTACATATCACTATCTGGGGAAAGCTAATTTGGTGTAAACATATAAAATGTGACATTACATCATTATGAGATCATTTGCCGTGCATGAGTCTATCGATTGTCATTTCAGCACATTGATTACTGAGGAATACTTTCAAAAATCTAAAGATCTCTCAGATGCACTGCTACAGCTATGCAGAAATATTTATTAAGTAGCAGCACACATTCATCTGCCGGATCATTAGCTCCAGTTCACTGCAGTTATAAAGACGCATTTGCCAGCAGGATTCTCTCAGATATTCACAAACAGAAGATCACATACACCAAAAATTCTTGAAAGGAACATTCATGGTCTCAGTGGCATTCACCATCTGTGTAGCATACTGAATATTACAGCGGCTACCATTATATGGGAATTTATTTTCTATGATCAGGACTAAAATGTACACTTTTGAGGGGTTTTTTTCTTTTAAATCAGGCAAACATAAAAGATTGCATGTTTATATTTGGTGTGCTCGTTGTTAGCCATACCATGGTGCCCTAGGTAAGACTCTCTGGCAATCCTTATCTGTTGTTAACAGAACCTAATAGCTCAAGTGGAAATCAAAACACACAAGTCAGGGCAGTAACTCCTTCCTTGTGTTGGTGTGTTACAATGTAACACACCAACACACAATGTAACATTGTTGCCCTGAGGAAGGGTCCCTCTGTGGCCCCGAAACGTCGGTTATAATTATTGCAACATGTATGATGATTTGTCCGATTAAATGGACTTTATCATTTGAATATTTTCCACTGAGTGCTGGTGATTCCTGTTCATTTGATATGCAGGGTCAGGACATTCAAGTTACAGTGAAACGCAGAGTACAGGGAGCAAATTACCAACCGCAGGGAGTCAGGGGATGCAGGGACAGAAGGTGTGCCCTAAGCTGCAGAAGAACTAATGGAAGAAAGCAGATGCAGATAAAGGATGCACATATAGGCTTCAGGGAGACAGAGGGTTTATGGAGTACAGTCTGCATAAAGTGGGGGGAGGGGGTTGCTGCAAATACAAGCTGCAGGGAGACAGGGGATGCACAAAGTACAGGCTGCAGGAAGAAAGAGGCCACAGACAGTGCAAGATGCTTATAGAGGGTTCAGCCAGTACAAACTGCAGTTGTTTTCATGTGCAGAGCAGAAAAACATAGAGGCGAATGGCCACGTGCCATGTGTGTGATCTCACAGTAACCAGATCTCTCCTCTGAATAATTCAGACCTGGCCGCTGAAGTGCAAGAATAACACAGGCAGATGATTTTGTGTGCTTTGTATTTTTTTTACTTTTCTTTCCAGTGCGCTAAGCCTCACGTGAGTCCTCAGCGGCCGCCAGGAGGATCAATAACTGCCTGTTTAGATAGGTCAGAGTCATCTGAAAAGGAGAAACAACTTTAGAAATCATTGCTGGAAATTCACCAAAACATTTTTTTTTGTCTTAATGAGGAGAGTTGTAAAGCAGCTTTGGGCAATGTGCCGGCCTTACACAAAAGCTATCACAGCCAATGTGTACCACAGGTCATATCCGTAGTTTTCACCATTGTCAGATGAGGCGTATTGTAGTCATTTCCAAGGGCACGTTGATAACTCCATTTGCGCCACTGGCCCCACTCACCACTGCACTAACATTGGAAATCCCAATCGCCACCACTGCACCAACATGCACAATTTATACCTATTCATTGTAATTGCAGTGAAATGCACAACCTCACTCACTGCCACTGCGGCAACGTGCACCACCCTACACATTGCCATTGCACCAGCACGAACAACCCTATGTATTGCCATTGCAGGAACATGCATGACCCCACTTGCTGCCACTTCAGCAGCACGCACAACCCCACTCGCTGCCACTGCAGCAACATGCACTACCCTACTCATTGCCATTGCAGCAACATGCACAGCCCCGCTCACTGTCACTACAGCATTATGCACCACCCTACTTATTGCCATTGCAACATCACACACAACCCCACTCTTTGGCCTCCCAGCAACATGCACAAGTCAATTCATTGCCATTACGGCAACACTCATGACCCTGTATGACCCTGCTCATTGCCATTTCAGCAACACACACAAGCCTGCTCATTGCCATTGTGCATGTTGCTGCAATGGCAGAGTAGGGCTGTGCATGTTGTTGCAATGGCAATGAGCAGGCTTGTGTGTGTTGCTGAAATGGCAATGAGCAGGGTCATACAGGGTCATGAGTGTTGCCGTAATGGCAATGAATTGACTTGTGCATGTTGCTGGGAGGCCAAAGAGTGGGGTTGTGTGTGATGTTGCAATGGCAATAAGTAGGGTGGTGCATAATGCTGTAGTGACAGTGAGCGGGGCTGTGCATGTTGCTGCAATGGCAATGAGTAGGGTAGTGCATGTTGCTGCAGTGGCAGCGAGTGGGGTTGTGCGTGTTGCTGAAGTGGCAACATGCAACATGCACAAACCTACTCATTGCTATTTCAGCAATACACACGACCCTACTCATTGCCATTGCAACAAGAGGCACAACCCCACTCACTGCCACTACACCTACATGAATAACCACAATCCCTGCCACTGCACAGACACACACTACCCTACTTGCTATTACTGCACTGATCTATACTTTCGACTAGATTTCAGTCAAAAGTTATCATTTAGTAATATTTCCCTATAAATTTTACCAAAAAGCAACTATCATATATCATACAGTATATGAAAAAAAATATTTTTTTATTGTAATGAATGATTCCATTGGAGAGACTCTGGCACTTTGCCCATTCATGGTAAAATTGGTAATTTTGCAGCAAAATCAATTTTAAAAAAATCACTTATCCCTAGTAGTCATTAGGCTTTATTTGTATCATGTTGGTGGTTGCTTGTGATATGATGGTGACTAAAGCCCGTGGCACACTGTATAAGAAGCCATGCAGAGCAAAGCAAAGCTGTGAGGAATGGACATTCACATGCAGTGTGTGAGAGCAGAGCGGCCAGATGAAAGACTACTTCTTCAGCCAATCATTGAACTCAATGGACGTCGTATCCTGACACACGGGTATATACTCACGATAAGCCGATTGGCTAAAGATGACATTTTTCATCTCAGCATGTTCAGCTATGCGAGCCAGCGAAAATTAAAAGACACACTGCATGCGAAGGTCCGTGTGCCACCACTCCGCATGCAATGTGTCACGGACTTTAAGGCTGTAACACATTGCACGCGAAGCAGAGCGGTCACTCGCTACCTTCGCATGCAGTGTGTCATGTAATTTTCTCTCTCCGGGACGTCAGCTTGCGAGAGCTCACATAGATGAGCATGATTTCATCTTCAGCCAATCGGCTCGCGCGTATAAACCCGTGTGTCACGATGCGAACTCCATCCGGTTGTTACGCAGGAGCCGATTGGCTGAAGATGCTGTCATTCATCTGCCTGCACTCAGCTAACACACTGCATGCAAAGCTCTGTGCCTGACAGCTTTGCTTTGCTCTGCACGGCTTTGCATGCAGTGTGTCGAGGGCTTTACAGTCTCTTGTAACATGTTGGTGGTCACTAATATGGTATCAAAAGTTTTAAATAAAATTGATAAACCATCATAATTTCCATTTAAAACCCAACTCTTGGCTCATAATGAGTAAATGAGCCTAAGTGAGGTTTGTAACTATTCAATATTATGAAATTAACTTTTTGGTAACAATTCTACAGATTCAAAATAACGCATTGCAACCTATTGCCTTCCGCTCACCATGTCATGGTCGGGTTTCCCCCTTGAAATTGCTGAAATATATAAAAGTCTCTCCTAGTTTAGGAGTTTTATTGTAGACTATCACGTACCTGGTTAGAGACTGAGTGTGTGGAGGCCTCCCTTACACCTCGTGTCCCAAGAACTCTGAGGTTGGGGACAGAGTCCAAGTGGACAGCGAGTGGCACGAGTGCCAGTGGTGATGACACCGTGCAAGCCGAGAATCCAGGGATGCTGGTAAACGAAATCCAAGTAATCAAGCCGGGGTCAGATCCAATCGAGCAATCGCAGTACAGAAGGGTCAGGCAAAATCAAAGTCCAGTAATCAAATCCGAGGTCGGGGGTAGGCAGCAAGCAAGAATCGTCAGGTCCAATCCGGGTCAAAGCAAGGCAAGAAGAATACCACAGGAAAACAGGAACACGGGAGAGCTAAAAGAAAATCCAGCAATATGGTGGTGTTCGATCCAGGTTTATATAGGGGAAGTAGGTTGATGTGTCACTTCCTGTGAGCCATTTTGGAGGTGATCTTCTGCGCATGCGTGGAATGGCGCGTTTCTCGCTGGAACGGCAATGCGCACTTGGCGCATGCGCAGTTACAGGGGATCGCTTACATAGACATTGAAAAACAATACAACAAAAAAGACGTATCTGTTAAATCATCAAAGGGCACAATAACAAGATATTAGCATGCCTATGCAGAGAAACAACGGCACAATAAACCCTCAGCGTGACATTTACATAACAAATATTTCCCTCATATTACTCATTTCCTATTGAAAGACACGAAAGTGAAATTACTTCCCTCCTTCGTAACTTCTGAACAATTCACACTTGAATATTTCTTTCTTCTTCCCAGCAAAATAAGTCGTATTATATATCACCGAATTAGGTGTTTATACTTCTGCAGACATTGCCGGGCTGTTGGTCTTGGCTTTGGAAGAGAGACATGTTCACTCCTTAGGTGACCATGTAGTGTTATAATGTGTCACCTGCACTCCTTACAGTGATTGGACCTTGATTAGTACGTTGTTCAACAATAAATTATCAATAGAATTGAATGCTTTCGAATAAGTGGTGGTGATCTCCGTCTCTACGATTTTGGAAAACACGGTGTCATCCATGTAATCACTACGAGCACCATGCCCGTAGTGATTACATGGATGGCACCACTGCGAGCACCACGCTCGTAGTTATTATATGGATGTTTTCCAAAATCGTAGACACTGAGATCACCAGCTCTCATTTAAAAGCATTCAATTTTATTGATTATTTATTGGTGAAACATGTCACAAGCGTCAATTAGCCAACGTTTTGGGGCCACACAGAGTCCCTTCTTCAAGATATATCAGCAAAAAGTTTCCCAGCCCGCTCACCAGCCAGCATGCCAAAAAAAAAAAACCTGTCTAACCGCTAAGGTTAAAAACAGAGGTTTTAGATACACGTCTTCTGCAGAATATGTGAAAGCCACACTGCCTCATCAAGGCCCCTCTGTGTAGTGCGGTCCTAACTCTAACCTATGAGAATCTCCATCTTGGAGCACATGTAGCAAAAGATACATTGGGTGCAGGTTCGCCAGGAGGCAGCCCAACCTCTTTAAAGGCATGGGGACACACAGGAGACCCCGCACATCACAACGGCAGCTGAGACCCCCAGTGTGTCACTGCACCAAATCAGTCAAGCAAAACAAATGGCAAACGCACTTATCAACTCATAACCAGCTTTCAAGCAAGGTGCTTCTTACTCTCACGCTCCAGCCCTGCTTTACAAGGACTGTCAGATGCAGGGTGGACTGCTTGCATTAAAAAAAATCATTTTCTGATGCATTATTGATTACAGAGCTACATTCATTTATGTCTTTTATATCTGCCTGGAGTTCAGCTTTAATTTTTACATTTTTATTTTGCTAAGTAAAAGTAGTCATGAAATTGCGTCCTTATTTCCTCCTGTGCAGGATTTCCTCTGAATTATAGATATCCCACAATTCCTGGGCCAGATGTGTATCCAAAGCTCTGCGTGTCTTGATGCTAACTTAGCTTGGGGGATCGATGATGAAAAAGCCAGCAAGCATTTGCACTCATTTGTAATATAATAACTGCATCTCTGCGCCCATTGAAACTTGATTCCCATTAAATATCGTGAGTCATTCTTTATGTTTTTCAGCAGCATACCGTCAGCCGCATGAAAACAAGCAAATTGCCGTAATTTGGAGCCATTGTGTAATAATCCTTTTCTCGCTTGTGCTACAGGTCATTCGCAGGCGGTGACAGCTGAGACATGCGATCATCAGCGTCCAGGCTCTCGAGTTTTTCCTCTAGAGATTCATTATGGAGTCGGTAGGTGACCTCTTATTTCAAATCGTTATTATTTAGACCCTGTGAAACTCGTCAGACTCGGCTCTGGTTATGGAAATGATTCATTCATTTTCAAAGAAAAATGAAATGATATAAAGTATGCATGTCCCGAGGATAAACTTAACAAACTGCCATTATGATTGTAAAGCTGGCACCTGGATGTGCTTGAAGGTACCTTGGCTTATCCCTGATTGCGCCCCAGAAGCTCTAAATAAGGGCCGATCAATTATACAAACCTGAACCCTCCCTCGCCCACACATCACAATTATAGGCCAATCATAAGACACTCAAGGTGGGAGGGGGCGGGGCAAAGCCCAATTTTAGGAATTAAGCAGATTTTGTGGTTCTTGGTGACACAAGTTATATCCCTTCTCCACTCTATCCAAAATGTAAAAAAGTTTGCCTGGAGTCGAACTTTTATTTTACCCTTAAAGGAGAACTATGAGGTGCGTGATTTTTTCACTCATCCTCATAGTTATAGCCGACCTGTGACAATGAGACTATCAGAGGTCGGCTCAGTAGATCGGGAAGTGAGCGATCATACCGACGCTCGCTCACTTTTCGATCCTGTCACTGCAGAGAGCCATGACAGGGGAGGGACTGGATTCCCCCCTCCCCGCTCCGATCCTCCAGCGCTGACTGGCGGAACAGACGGGGGAGGGGCGGGTACAGCTGGCGTCACTCGCGCAGCTGGTTGGATCCAGACATAATTGTCGGGATCCTTTTCAGCTGTGGTGTCTCAGTATACCGCGAGCTGTAGCTGTAGGGAGGACGCTAGTTTGTGTCCTCCCGTTACCCCCAGGAGAACTATGAGGAAAAGCCCTAACCCCATAGTTCTCCTTTAAAGCCCATCTCTGAGCAAAGAAGCGCTGAACATCTCGTTTCTATGGAAAGCTGTATGGAAACCGCACTGATCAGCGCGGCAAAAAAGGGTCAGGGAGAAATTTAGGTCCCTGGTTCGAATCTAGGTGCCCCCTGTAACTATTGTCCACCAATATTTTTGAAAGAATTCAAGAGGTCCCTGGTTCGAATCTAGGTGTCCTGGCCCTGTTTCGCATCTAGGTGCACCCTTTACCTATTGTCCACCAATATTTTTGAAAAAAAAATATGGCAACTTCTAAATTGCTATAAAAAAAAAACAATTTTCAGAACAACAGCACAATAAGGGGGGTATAGCTCAGTGGTAGAGCTATACCCCACTATCAATGAAGAAAGCAATGATCATTTACCTATTGTCCACCAATATTTTTGAAAGAAAAGATTCAAGAGGTCCCTGGTTCAAATCCGGGTGCCCCCTGTAGGCTTTAAGCTCAGTGGTGCTTAAAAAAATGTTCTCTTGCACCATTCAACTGAAGATCATGAGGTCTCTTGTCCACAGTGGTGCTTGAAAGTAAAGATGGCAGCTTTGGGGACGGAATTACCGATAAGACAATTGAAAGATCTAATGTCGTTATTCCAATATACGAAGTGGTATCTAGAGTCCAAGATAGCAGGATCTCTGGGTCCCTTGGATGTTCTTTAGGGCTCACTGGGTGGGATACAAATGAGTGGTCTCGGGCTGGTCCTGTCTTTTCTTGTCTTTGCTTATATTGTATTTCTTAATTTTATTTTTTATTTGACTAATTCTACTACATCTACTAAATCTATGCCTTCTGTTTCCGATTTCTCTGAAACGCGGTAAAGATCGCATTCCAATGATGTTCTTAGGGGGGTGTAGACATTCCTTTATAGCCAAGGACGGGGAATTGCAACTAGTTTTAATACGATTGTGTTGGGTACTGGTTAATTCAAGACTCATATATATATATATATAGACAGTTATAGACATATGTATAGACATGTGCTAGGATGTTTGATGTTCATTTTCTGACATGTTCTGTTGCGCCCACTCAGGGGGCTATACTTGTATTGCAACTTATGTATTATATACCAATAAAAATGATTTGCTAAAAAAAGATGGCAGCTTACAACTATCAATGAAGAAAGCAATGATCAAAAGTCAAAGAAGGGGCGTGTCCTGGACATGGCGGCGTGAGGAGCACACTGAGAGAGCTCCGAGACACCCGCTCACGTTTTGCACTATTTCAAAGACTTATAAACCAGTACGAACCCCACGATCAACATGTCTAAACGGGGGAAGGATGGAGGTAACAAGCGCCTGACCCAAGACGATCCCATCCAGCATTTTTTTGCTCCCCGAGCCTCGGCTTCTATGACCCGCAGCGGTGCCAAGATGGCGCTGACGGCCTCTGCTCCTGTGTCCCCCCACAGGTCTCGTAGGCGGGATTCCCCAGCTCGCAGCGCCTCGCCGGCAGATTCCACCGACCTCTTTGACCTAGACCGGGATGCAGACCGGGACTCGGGCAACGACCTCCCGCCTGACGTGCACCTTTCTGATCATGCCCCCGTACAGATTCAATTAGATGTGGGCACGACTGGTACCGGATCGTGGCGTTGGCGTCTGAACGAGTCCCTCATTCAGGACCCGACCCTTGCGGGGGAAATTGAGGATGACTTGCGCAGCTACTGCTCACTAAATCAGGCCTCGGATTGTTCCCCTTACTCGATTTCGGAGGCACACAAGGCATTCATTAGGGGTTCCTTCGTTAAGATGGGGACTCGAGTCAAGCGCCAACGCCAGCAACAGATTGATTCTCTTTTGACACAAATCCATCTTCTTGAAACTAGTCACAAACGAAGCCCAGACCAGTCACTGATGGCAAAGCTGACTGTCTGTAGAGACTCGCTGCGCTCTTTATGCACCCAAAGAGAGTCAAAGAAATTTGTTATTTAAGATATTTAACAAAATTAAACCTGTGTGCCAGCGACTCAGGAGATCCCTGGTTCAAATCTAGGTGCCCTGGCCCTGTTTCGAATCTGGGTGCCCCCTGTAACTATTGTCCACCAATTTTTTTTGAAAGTGAAGATGGTAACATGTAAATTGCTATAAAGAAAAAACGAATTTTTGGAAAAAAAGCACAATCAGGGGGGTATAGCTCAGTGGTAGAGCATTCGACTGCAGATCGAGAGGTCCCTGGTTCAAATCCGGGTGCCCCCTGTAGGCTTTAAGCACAGTGGTGCTTAAAAAAAATGTCTTCTTACACCATTCAACTGAAGATCATGAGGTCTCTTGTCCACAGTGGTGCTTGAAAGTAAAGATGGCAGCTTACCACTATCAATGAAGAAAGCAATGATCAAACAAATGTGTTATTTATGTATGGGATTGTTCACGTTGGCGGATCCGCGTGGCCGATCCACCCCAGGGCCCAATGCAGGTCCATTAGACATGAGGATGCCGAGAGGCAAACCACAGCCAGAGCAGGGGGGGGGGGGGGGGGGGGGGGGGCGGGT
>NW_017306283.1:1963484-1973715 GCF_000935625.1 Nanorana parkeri
GCGAGAGGTGAGTATGGTGCAGGGGGGAAAGTGTGCATGCTTGTCACCCTCCCTTGGAAATGTTGTGCCATGCACAAGTCTAGTGTCCATGTTTTATCACAGTTGTTTCTCCAGCAATACCATCATTGAATGCACTGAGTATAGTGGTAATGTAGCATCACGTCAATACTGGGTTGATAATGCTATTGTGCGGTTAATGTCATGTACCAATCAGCACACATACTCCGTAATATCTCATGAAGGAAAACGCAGGCTCGGAAATACAAAGCAGCAGATGCCCATGTAGCTTTTGGCAATGGATTTCTCTCTGTATATTAAGTTCCTTCTGAACACAACTGATTCTTACTAAAACAATCTGTTTAGATTATATTCAATATTCTGCTACTATATGCTCTTCTCCAGGAGCAACAGATTGATGCGGCAATCAATACTCCCACTTCTAGCCAGAATTGTTAGCACACATGAGGAGCTATGCTACAATATTTAGAGACGGTTACATTACCGCATGCCGAGCCCATGGAGAGCTTTATAAAAATGACTTAATCAAAGAGGTCTCCGGAGAAGCAGCCGGATCACCGGTGCTGTGCTGACAAAGGAGAGCTTGTACAGCCGGGAACACACACCAGCCAATCAACAGATGACTGCTGTGAGGCACTGCGAGCACAAGCGGGATTTCCGCCCGCCAGGAGAAGAAGACCCTTCCTTAATTAATCATCCCTTTTATCTCTTCCTTCACTAATTATTAATGAGTTGGTTTTACTAAGAAGCTGTTTGGTTGCAAATGATTTTGTCCTGCAGTTCTTTCCTGGTGCTTTTTTTTCTTAAAAGACCCTTTTAGACCTCTTCCCATAAGATTAAAGCTGAACACCAGGAACAGTTAATTTCTTTGATATAGTTTCTTCAATAGCCATGAATGATATAAATCTGATTTGTGTGCACCAAATGTCTTTACGAACCCATATATTACCTTGGAAAAGTAGCAGTGATATAATTATTGAGCTGCACATAGCCTGTGCAGAGAGCAGAGCTGTGGGAAGGGCCCACCAGGGCACACCCACTACAGGGTGCCTGTAGAAAACTACAGAATAAAGCTAGTAACCCTGCACAAGGAGAGAGAGCAGCAGTGACCGGTCTTTATTAAAGGAGGGGGCGGAGACAAGACCACTCACTCCACACAAGGAGAGAGAGGAGCAGTGACCGGTCTTTATTACAGGAGGGGCGGAGACAAGACCAGTCACCCTGCGCAAGGAGAGAGAGCAACAGTGACTGGTCTTTATTACAGGAGGGGGCGGAGACAAGACCAGTCTCCCTGCACAAGTAAAGAGAGCAGCAGTGAACAGTTTTTATTACAGGAGGGGGTGAAGACAAGACCAGTCACCCTGCGCAAGGAGAGTAGCAGTGACCAGTCTTTATTACAGGAAGCACCTTGACAGGTTCACTTCAATGGCAACCCCACCAGTAGCCCATACTCACCTACTCACCTTCCAATGTCTCCCTTGAAAACTCCTTTTGAGAGAAAAAAGGAGCATGTATCCCGCTCCCCTTTTTCCCATGTAACAGGGCTGGTGCCTTTTGATTGACTGATCAGGCACCCAGCACTGTCACATGAGTATGGGGAGAGGGCCCTTCACCTAGTGTAAGCTCCAAATTACAACTTGAAGCTCACACATTGTTTCTTCCCTACACTCCAGTTACACAAAAAAGATAGGCCACCTCTAAGTTGCTCATCAGTTATTGTCTATGGGCAGCACAGTGGTTTAGTAGCCAGCACGTCCACCTTGCAGCAGTGAGGCCCTCGGTTAAGATCAAAACCAGGAGAGTGGGTCCTCAATTATTATCTATGGGCAGCACTGGGGTCCCTGGTTCGAATCCCAGCCAGGACAGTGTCTACAATTAGTTTGCATGTTCTCCCTGTGCTTGTGTAGGTGTCCGCTCACACTCCAAGGACACAAAAAAGATGGGGTGCCTCTGTTATTATCTACGGGCAGGACTGTTGCTTAGTGGTTAGCATTCTACCTTATAGCACTGGAGTCCCCAGTTCAAATCCCACGAGTCCCCAGTTCAAATCCCACCCAGGACGCTATCTGCAAGGAGTTTGCATGTTCTCCCTTTGCCTGTGCCCTATTGACTCCTGTCTAAATTGGACATAGTGTGCAGGTAGTTTAGATCGTAAGCTCCTTGAGTGCAGGGACCAATCTGAATGTGCACTTTGTAAAGCACTGCAAAAATTATCATTATTATAATAAATACCTGTAATACAATAAAAATTATCACATTAATGGAAGGTGCTCACCTCTTAGAGTGGCTCTCTTCTCTAGGGTAGGGTAGTTATCTGCAGCTGGTGGGCCCGGCATTAAAGGGAACCTGTTATTTTTCCCTGCACGGGCAAATCAGGGAAACCAAGTACGCAAACCAATGTGGAACAGATAAGTGTTCCCAGATTCATGCCAGCAATTATCTCAAAGAGGTGTCTTCAGTGGGTCTCTCATCAGCCACTTCCGGGGGTTCATGCGGGAAACAGCTGGTGCGTGGAAAGTTTTCAGTTTCAATGACAACAAGAAAACACATGGAATGAAAAAAACACAGGAAATGATGAGTCAGTGAATTTAGCATGTGACTTTACATTTAACTTGTTTACTTGCTGGTCCACCCAAGAAAAAAAAGAAAAAAAAAGAACCCATCGTTACTGGTACATAAGTCGAGTTGTAAACGCCTTGTCGCAGGAAGAGGATCTAGAAGGCTTTTGTTGGGCTGCATGAACTGAAATGATCCTGGCTTCCCGGAGATAAATGCAGACATGTGTGAATGTCTTTAACAGTCTGGTTTCAATTATACTGAATGTAGCCATTGGATGACACCGAAGATATGCAGCCAAAGCAGATTTTGCAGGAACTCATTGGTAAAAATAATAATAAAATTACTCGTCATGGAGTTTTCCTGAGCGGACCAGCATGCCAAAGACACACACAAAAGAACGCCATGTTATACTTCGAAGGAGATACTATTAATGTTCATAAGGGTCAGCTGATGTCATAGTTTTTATCATGACGGTCCCTGGACACTGCTCCAATCAACACGGCTCACATCCCCTGAACACTGTTGTTGATTGGAGCACTGTGCAAGGGGTGGGTCAGACTACTAGAGGTCTGGATCTCCAGCGTGCTGCTCCTACAGAGCTGATTAATGTAGTTGTAAAACGCCAATACATATCATTATTATTATTATTAGTAGAATTAAAAAACAACAATAATGACTTAATTGGGCCGTAAAAGCTTAGTTTACCTTTCTAACCATGTTTCATGTTACATCCATATAAATGGTGTAACATGAAACATGGTCACATCAGAGACAGTGGCATCACTAGATGGGTGAGGGGGGTTCAGGCCATCATTTGAGTGGTCAGTAATCCACAGCACTCCTGACCGGAATTCCATAAGATAGATAGGAGCTGGTATGACCTGCGGATGGCGTCGCGTTATCACAGAAATGTCCAAAAGAAGTCACCCGCACTCCAAGGTCCAATGTGTTGAACGCCTCTTTATTCAGAAGTTATGCAGACATGGCGGCACCGTGTCAAAGCAACGTTTCGGGACCAAACATGGTCCCTTCATCAGGCAAACACAATGGCCAACAGTCATTTTGTTGTCACCCCCTGTGAAAAGTCAGGCACTCTGTCATGGGCTGAGAGCCCGACAGTTGCACGAGAGTGGAGAGGACTTGGCGGCATACATTATTCCGACGGGTGAACATCACATCCTCTTTCAGCCGGCATCCATCACCAAGATGGCCACCGGCAGATAACAGCACATGCGTGCATGATGACCACATGGCGGGGTGCCACCTGGTACCCACTCCCGTTGACACCCTGCCTTGGGATGCCCCTAATCACAGATCCCCCCACCTCCAAACCTTCCTGCAAACCCCTTCCTTACCTGAATCGGGGGATTCTTCTCCCCGCAGGCTGCTGCTACTTTTTGAATTTGGCGTGGCTGTGAGTGGCACCACATAGTCACCTTATCCATTCACATATCCTTTGACAGGATCTGTGACTGGAGAAACTAAAAGTCCCATCAGCCACTGCAGCAGAGATACTTTCCACAAGTGAGGTCACCGTGCTTGTATTCCATTGACACATCCTCCGATTCATGTTACTGCATGTCTGTATCTTGCTCGGTGCGACAATGCACTCGCTGTTATGCAGAAAAATAATAAATGCGCATTTTTCTCTTCATGTAGAAGTGTGCATTTATTCACTTATTTATTTTTCCAAAAGGTGGAATTTTCCTCGAACTATGAAAACACAAATTCCCAGACCAGTACAGAAACTACTCGGCTACCATTAATGGCAGCCAATGGTCCATCGTTTGATGCCATAATAAAAGGACAAAGGACAAGATGAAAATTGGTATTTGAGTATGCATTGCTGGGTTGGCCAGCAGGAGACATTCTCACTTCACCCTGAATAGGCAGGTTTCTCTTCTAACATATATTCTTCAAGTAATATTAAAGCCAAAAGGTTTTTAAGCTATTTCCAATGTTGATGAAATCACTTACAAAGGATGCTGCTCCTTAATGGTAAAAAAAAAGTTTTAGCTTCCTGCAGAATCAACTGTTGGCCCTGATATACTGTTTTAGCCTGGTTCCTTTCCCTTGCATTGTCCTATGGAGCCATCCTTGTGTGCAGGGGCGTCCCGAGGCCGGCTGTCATCCGGAGTGGGTTCCGTTCTTGCAGGTATCTCGGAGATACCTGCCAGAGGTCATCTTGGGGATGGACGCTGGCAGAGAGGGGAGCGGATGTTCACACGGCGGGATAAGGTATGCCGCCGGGTCCCCTCCTCTCTCCTGCATCTGTTGGGCTCTCTGTCCATGACTGTCAGTCATTTTGGTGTCACCCCTCTAATGTTGTCACCCGGGTGCGGTCCGAACCCCCCGCTCCCCCCTACTGACGTCACTGCTTGTGTGTGCTAGTAAGCTGAGTGTGTCTCTACAAATACTCAGGAACAGCAAGACAAGGCAAGACACTACCCTCCCCACCAGTCCTCTCTCCTACCTCCTCCAAGTTAGTAGATGGACAGCTTCTGGAGACTGCACTTCCATGAACAGGAAGCTCAGGGAAGTGGAGCTGAGAGAGCTGGACCTAGAGGTTTGGAAACATGATGACTGTAAGTGACAAAAATATAAAGAAATTGCTGGGCAATGAATATTTGTTTGATCTGCATTCATTATTGTCTGAGAGTTCAATACTACTTTCACTGCAGCCAGCCGTTAGAGTTGTCGCTCTTCATTTTATACCTGTTTATAAAAATAATGTCATTTATGTTTAGATGCCTTTTTTTTTGGCAAAAACAAACAGGAACAGAGTACTTCGTGGCAATCTGCATTTGCTATTTCTAAGTGTAAGTCTTTAAAAAAAACAAAAAAGCAAACACATTTTAGGAATTAGAATATAATTATAACCTGCATGCAGTTGTGGAAGGAATTAAAATAAAGCATAATTATCAAATTATATTGCTCTGTTCTCTTTTGCAAGATGAGAGCTATAAGAGCTGTTTAATGGTGATTTGGTGAGCCGCCGTTCACGCTGGGAATTTAATTAATTCCTTTTATAAACAAATTTACTGATTTCCTTAGTCTTTTTTTTTTTTTAATCCATATTTTATTCATTGAAACTTTTTTTTTTTTTCCATTAAACCCATATAATATAAAAAAAATTTAAAAGTACCAGACCAAACCCAGCATTACATATTTATAACATTACACATCCTAATTTGTCCCATCCCTCTGGTCAAATGAAACATTTCGTGCAAATCATTATTACAACATTCCCGAGCATTCCCAAGCCAGTAACATTTTTCATATTCTCACCAATTTCAAACACATGAATAGGGATTCGGTAATCTGCTGTTCGCGCTGGGAATTTGATGAATCCATTTTATAAACAAATTTACTGTTTTTTATATATTTTTTTTAATCCTTGTTTTATTTATTCAAAAAGTTGTCTTTTTTTCCCCCCAACAAACACATAGACCATAAAAAAAAAGAACTCAATACAAAACAGGCAAAAAAAAAAAAAATATTACCAGATGAAACCTATCATTACATATTTAAAACATGACACATCTCATCCATCCCATCCCTCTGGCCAAAAAAAAAAGAGAAGAATTTCATGCAAAATATTACTCCCACATTCTTGAGTTTGTAAAATTTTTCATATTCTCACCAATTCAAACTGGGTATCTGAACAGTGATTTGGTGAGCTCCTGTTCCCTTTAGGATTACTATTATTATATTATTATACAGGATTTATATAGCGCCAGCAGTTTGCGCAGCACTTTACAATATAAGGAAGACATTACGATCACAATACAATTCAAGACAAGATGGTAAGGAGGGCCCTGCCCCTGAGGGCTTACAATCTAATAGGAAGGGGGGAAGTGATACATGAGGAGGTAGCTGTGTGGGGATGAATTGTTTGAGAAAGCGATAGTTCAGTGGTCAGGTTGAGGTAGGATAGGCTTCCCTGAAGAGATGAGTCTTAAGCGATTGCCTAAAGGCAGAGTGGGAGACAGACGGACAGGTTGGGGTAAAGAGTCCCAGAGGATGGCAGAGACTCTATTGAAGTCCTGGAGGCGAGCATGGGAGGAGTTGATTAGGGAGCTGGAAAGCAGGAAGTCTTTTGAAGAGCGGAGGAGACGGTTAGGGTGATACTTTGAGACCAGGTTTGAGATATAGCCGGGGGCGGAGTTGTGGATGGCTTTGTAAGTGGTTGTTAATATTTTGAATTTTATCCTTTGGACTATTGGAAGCCAGTGGAAGGATTGGCAGAGGGGGGTAGGAATGGAAGCCAGTGCGGGGATTCGCAGAGGGGGATTGCAGACACTGAGCGGTTGGTTGGGTGGATGAGTCTAGCAGTTGCATTCATGATAGACTGAAGGGGGGAGGAGCCTGTGTAGAGGTCGGCCAATGAGGAGGGAGTTGCAATAGTCAAGACGAGATATAACAAGTGAGTGGATGAGTAATTTTGTGGTTTCATTGGTGAGGAAGGGGCGAATTTTGGAGATGTTACGAAGGTGAAGGCGGCAGGATTTGGATAGGGATTGGATGTGGGGAAGAAAGGTGAGGTCCGATTCAAGGATGACACCTAGCACCTTGGCATGGGGGGAGGGTTGGATAGTTGTGTTATCAATCTCAAGGGAAATGTTGGGGGAAGGTGCACGGGCGGGAGGAAATATCATGAGCTCAGTTTTTGAAAGGTTGAAAGGATTGAAAGGATTTTTATTTATCCCTTTTATAAACAAATGTACTTACTCTCATTTTTTTTTTTACTCATATTTTATTTATTGAATGTTTTTTTTCCCCCAACATATACATTCTGTATGCCATAAAAAGAGACCTTAGTGCAGAACAGATTACATCCAAAAAAAACCAAACAAAACAGACTAAACCCAACATTACATATTTAAAACATTATACATTTTAATGTATGACATCCTTCCGGTCAAAATTTTTTTTTTTACAAAATATTAGTCCAGTAGTAAACCGGGGCATTTAAAGCTAATTTGGCCACAGTTTTTGCAATATTTGTTTAAAGAAGAACTCCTGGCAAACTTTTTATTAACTCTTGCGGTGGGACTACCCCGAAGTGCTAGGGTTAACAGCTCGTTTTGGTCTTGGTAGGTTATACTTCTCGGTATTTTGCGAGCAGGCTGGCTGCGATAGCGCTCCCTCCAGCCTGCATCCTTCTCCGTTCCACCGTTGATATTTCCCTCGGGGTCCTCACATTCTGTGTATAGAACGTGATGACTCACAGGACCTCAGACCGCTGGAACAGAAGTGGAGCGAGGCTCCAGGAAGCGGTTTATGAGAAAGCCGACTCAGAGGATCAGGAGAATATAACTTTATTTTCCTCCCTACACCTAAACGAGGAGTTAACCCTTTCAGCACAGGGGCAGCACCACTGCAAAAGTTTATCAAAATTTTGGCCGGAGTTCTTCATGCTGAAAAGTCAATTGCTGTAATTCCACATTTAAATTGGCTGCCAATATCCATCCTCCATTGTCAGGGAGTGCGTGTAAAATTCACTTTTGTGCAATCAATAAAAATAAATAAATCTAGTCGCCCCCGATCTCAGACCAACTTGACTTTCTGGAACCTCTAGATGCCCTAAGGTGCATGTTTACAGAATACATACAACATATTTCTAATATCTTACCATCTTAGGATGTCTCTAGATAAGATATAACCTGTGTGTTTGAGCCGGTCCACATCTGGCACAATCAGGATCGTCCTGAAGGCCTGCTCTGTAAAGTGAATGAGTATGTCAGTCTATACGTCCTATAGAAGAACTATACATAACTGAGTTACTTTGTGAGAGGCTGATATAGAGACAGAGGGAATCCCCATTAGTATCTCTGACCATTCATCCTCTTTAACATTACCTGTGTTTTGAGACCATTTCTCTCTGCATTTCAGGGGATAGTTCATCAGATATCTATGGATTAATATGTTGTATACTGAGGAAGTAATACCCACTGTACAATCAGACAATTCCACTTCCTCTTTTTTCTCATTCTTTTATTCCTAAAATTTGCTTTTTACCCAGGCACAGAGATCGGAGCCATTTTGTGGGTTGAAATATATATGCTTTAAGTCAGTGGTTCTCAACCTGTGTAACCTCGGGACCCACATTTGTCCTCGGTCATTAAGTCGCCCTGCAGTGGAACGTTCGGAATTGCGTTACCGTGCGTTACAGTGCAGGCGATCAAACTGTGGGCGGGAGGTGCGTTTGGGGTATGCAACGCACCTCCCACACCAGAACACACGGTAGGTGTGATTGCATGGTACATTGCGTTAATCGATTGGCACTGTGCGATTAACGCACTGTACTAGTGTGAACGGGCCCTCAAAAACACTGACAGACACACACCCAACCACAGACATTTTTTTTCTTTTAAGATCCATCCAGTCTCCCTACCTTTGAAAACTGGAGTGAATCCTCAACGTGGGGTCCAGTGTGGGCTGCTGTGCTATGATGGAGCTCCACCCATATGTTGTACTGCTTGTACAGCTCCCATGCGCGCTCGTAGAGGTGCCGGGAGCCAGAATGTTATTTAAATCCAGGGCATGCAAGGGAGCTGGAAGCAATGCACGTATGGATGGAGCTCCGTTGCAGCCATAGTCCCAGCCCATCCCACCTCAAGTCGACATTCGGCGCCGGGCAGCATATTTTGAATGGCTGCTTGGTGCAAGAACTGACAGTGCTGCGCTAGCCTCTCACCTAGAAAAGTGGAAGGCATGTGGCGACCCACAGGACACGGGCTCGCGACCCACTTTTGGGTTACGACGCACCAGTTGAGAACCATGGCTTTAAGTTATATTTAGGCTTAACTCAAATGTAATGACATCTTAAGCAAATGTTCACTCAGTACCTGCTCTTCAAGGAACCCTACAAACTAATTTTTGGTACCCAGCTAAAAAGCCTTTGGACCAAGCTTACTCAAATCCCTTATCCCAAATCCCTTTAAATTCCTTAAATCCCAGGGTTCCTTCGGAGGTTGCTAGGGGTTTCTTGAGGACAGAGAAGAAGCAGATTGATCCACTGCCTATACAGACAACAAATATAAGGGGCCACTTCTACAATGACCATGAATGTAAAGGGTCACACCAACACTGATCACCAATGTGAGGGGTCACTTCTGCTCTGACTGCCAATGTAGGCAATCTCTCCCTTCCACACTGGCCATCAATGTAAGGAGTCGCTTCCACACTAGCCACCAATGTAAGGGGTCTCTTCAACAGTGGCCAGCAATGTAAGGAGTCACTTCCACGCTGACCTCCAATGTAAGGGGTCACTTCAACAATGGCCACCAATGTAAGGGGTCACCTCCACACTGACCTCCACTGTAAGGGATTATTTCCACTGCGACCACCAATGTAATGGGTCAATTCAACAATGGCCAACAATGTGAGGGGTTACTTCCACACTGGTCTACAATGTAAGGGATCACTTCTCCACTGTCCACCAATGAAAGGGGTCACTTTCACTTCTATACTGACCACCAATGTAAGGGGTCACTTCTTCACTGACCTCCAATGTAAGGGGTCACTTCTATACTGCCCTCAAATGAAGGGGTCACTTCTATATTGACCACCAATGTAAAGGGTTACTTCTACACTGACCATCAATGTGAGTGGTCATTTCTACACTGTAAATGCCCTTTATAGACTGGGG
>NW_017306283.1:1973892-1987092 GCF_000935625.1 Nanorana parkeri
TCCCCACTCTTTTTTTTCTCTTTTATTAAAAACCTACTTAGGCAGGTTAATAGGAAACAAAAATTGGAGAACGGAAGCGCCACTACCTGGCGCAATAAATGTGGCGAGGTTGGATGAGAGGGGTAGGTGATGTACTTAGGCAGGTTAATGTAGCTGCAGGTGTAATCATTTTTAGTGGGGGTCCACCGAGACCTGAAAACTAGAGGTGCACCGAAATGAAAATTTCAAAACCGAAACCGGAATGAAAAAAAATGTCAGGCCCGAAACCGAAAATGTTTTTTTATTTAACTTTTTCACATTTTCAAAAATATTTTATTTATTTTTTATAAACTTTTAATTTTTTTTATATTTTATTTTTATTTATTTATTCATTATTATTAAATAATTGTATTATTTAACTGATCACTGAGTGCTTGTACCCACTCTCCATCCTCACATGCCGTCACAGGAGGCTGAGCGAGCGGAGCTCAGCCTCCTGTGACAGCGCTGGCTGTCTCTGCCTCCACACCGCTCTCCCAATCTGTGACAGGAAGCAGAGCGGAGCAGGGAGGAGAGACGCCGGCCTCTCACAGCGCTCTCCTCCCTCAGCGCTCGGCCGAAAAGTGCCATTTTCGGCCGATATGTTTCGGGCAGCCGATATATCGGTGCATCTCTACTTAAAACTATTTTTAAGATTCCACTGGAGTAAAAAGGTAACTTTAGAAGGTGCTAGGTACACTCTGTTTTTTGTTGTTGTTTTAGATGCCACTATGTCCAACAAAATAGTCCTGAGTCTACACTGTGTACATTTACACACGTACCCTGTACATGTTGGCACATTGCACGGTCTTTACATTTTGATGGAGCCCTGTGTATGCACAGTATACCAGGGAAAAATAATTATAAGAAAAGCGGTCCCAGCACAGCATGAAGTGTTGGTGTATTATCGCTTAGACTCTAATCCAGTAATTAGGAGAGTTATTCACGCAGGCAATAAATGTTTAACATACTAGAAATTACTGAGACACGAGTGTTAGGCCAAACCAATCTGTATATACATGTTGCAGGAGGAGAGGACGTTTATGGGAAATTCAAATTTCACACAGATACACAGATAAAGTTTTGAGATAATACACTGCCTAGCCAACAAAAAAAAAGTCACAACCTGGATTTAGCTAAGCAAATAGGTCAGAGCCTTCCATTGGATAATTACTGCAAAGATTAATATGTTTCATCTGGCAACAAATGAAGTCATCTACCTACCTGAATATACCTAGTGACCAGGTTTTTCCATCAATGGATTATTTCTTCCCTGATGGCACATTGGACATATTCCAAGATGATAATGTCAGGATTCATCGGGCTCAGATTGTGAAAGAGTGGTTCAGGGAGCATCCCAGATAGCAAGCAATTGTGTTGCAAGTTTGAAAATGACTTACTAAACTATTACAGACTTGCCAAGCTTCACAATTTTGTTGCACAATTACAGCAAGTCTGCATTGCAAGTCTCCAGACCAGCGAGCTTGCAGAGCTCTTGCTAAGACCTGCAGGACTCTTGCTGTAGACTTGCCAAGCAAATTTGCTATAAATTCAAGTGTCAACTAGAACTTGTGCTGCAAGTGTTCTGCAAGTCTACAACGTGCCAGGAATGTGTGCAGCAAGTTAACAAGATCTACAATTTAACCCTGACACAAGTTTGTGGCAAGTTATCCTTGCTATCTGGGATAAGACATCATTGTCACACATGGATTGGCCACCACAGAGTCCAGACCTTAACCCCATTGAGAATCTTTGGGATGTCTGGAGAAGACTTTACACAGGGGTCCGACTCTCCCATCATCATTACAAGATCTTGGTGAAAAATGAATGCAACTCTGGACGGAAATACAATAAATGTTGTGACATTGTATAAGCTTATCAGAATGATGCCACGGCAAATGCGTGTCATAATCAAAGCTCAAATTTGAAGCCGAGCCTGGGCCCCCCTGCTGACCCGGTGGGGCCAGGGCCTTGTACAGAAGAGTTGGCTGTCCCCTTCTATCTGTGGCCATGTATACATCAGTGATAAAAGAGGACAGTTGGAGAGGAAAGATGAACAGAAGACTTTTGGTTCATAAAGGGGACCATATCTCTTAAAGGAGAACTGTGGGGTTAGGGCTTTTCCCCATAGTTCTCCTTAGGGTAACGGGAGGACACAAGCTAGCGTCCTCCCGTGACCCTAAGCTCAATATACTGCAAGCTACAGCTCGTGGTATACTGAGACGCCACAGCTGAAGCGGATCCCGACAATTATGTCTGGATCCGCCCAGCTGCGTGAGTGACAGCTGGCTCTGCCTATCTAGAGGCTGGATGTAACCAAATTCTTTGCTAGTAAACCCATGTAATTAACCCATAATTACTTTAATTATGGGTAGTAATGTCAAAATATTTACTGTACACGGTGACCTTTATACCTGAGATGACCACCGAATAAGTGTATATAGAATAAACGAAAGTGTAATTAGCATCAGGTATATTTTCCATGTTAACTTCGCGCATGCTAAGTCATATGTAAGTGTCCAGGTATTTATTACTTATTACAGAGATCACAGTGCTCCCCTTGACAAGGCCTTCTGCTATCTTTTCCAGAAAGATGCTGCCATATTTGTTCAGGCATGATTCAGGATCAGCATCTACCTTCTGGACTGAGATGAGACTGTGCAGCTCTCGGCTGTGTTCACAAATTGCTGACATAGATCATCCCCTGCTTCAGTCTCTCACTTTTGACTTGCTATACATTTGCAATGTTGGAGTGTGTTCACCGGGGAAGAAGACTGAGGAAATGCTTTCTTCTGCCTGTAGTATACTGATGACCTAATTTCAGCCTGGGTGATGTCGTTGGACTGGAGTTCAAGGACTTATTTTGAATGATTAAAGCTGGAGCTTATTAGAAAATGTAAACTGTTGTTGCATCAGAACGTCAGAAATGTATTCATGCAGACTTGTAAAGTTACTGAAAAGTCCACTTTAAAGTAGTATTAAACTCTCAATCTTTTTTTTTTCAATATTAAATCCAGATCATACAGATACATATCGCTCTTCTAGGTGCTAAAAAGATTATCAGGAAAGTCCCCAATCTCCTACTTAGTTCAAGGCCTCCTAGTTTACCCAGTTTACCTGACTGCAAGAGTGAGTGGATGGAATGCTACAAGGAGAGGGTACTCTCACATGATTCAAATCTCGAATGCCATTCGGGTCTAGGAGATCCAGCTTTAGTATTAATGTCTGTATATGGTTTTCTGCGGTAATCGCAACAAATATTCCTAAACTCATCCGAAACTAGTGAAAATTCGGATATCGTCCGAATCTAAAACCTAACCGAATGGAATTTCAGATCCGAATCCTGAAACAACGAAATATCTGAACCGAACTTTTCCGCAGGTAACACATCTAGCAGGGACTGATGTGAATAAATAGTATGTAAAGCTTTGCCTAAATTGTCACCATTATATAACTACCTGTAATAAATAAATAAGATCCTGGGAAAACTGATGCTATAAGAATGTACTCATGCACAGGGCTGAAGTGTCTTCTCATTAAATATGGGATCCGCAATTTTCGCAGGATAAAGCCCAGTGACATCACTGGCACGTTCGAAAAAATCATCCAGAAGTCAAAAGTAAATATTTTTTACATTGTTCTTCAAATGCTTCTTTTACTAGTTTTTATTGAACATATGTTACTTGAGGAGTGCGGTAGTAGATGAGTTGCATCATAAGTGGACCTTGAATTTTAAAGCAAGGCCAGATTTAATGCACTCATCAATATGTAATTCTTACCATTCCTTTTTTCCTCCTATCTAACAGTACCTGTACATAGAGGCTGATGGGAGTGCTTTTTTACACCCTCTCCAATGTCACAGCTCTCTAGTAATCCCAAGAGAGCAGCTGTGAAAAGTATGTGTAAAAACTGACTTTACCCTCAGATGTGAGTGGGATGCGCAGTGCTGTAAAGTGTACCTGTGTGCAGTAAAAATGGCCGGATACAATAACATTGTCCCTCCTTACTCGATTGCTTCCTTACTTCTGTGTTTTACAAGAATTTTTACTAGCTATACATTGTGATCACCTAAAGACAAGTACACATTTGTGAGGAAAATTGGCAGAGGGGTAATCTTTTTGCCGTTTGAAACAGGGTGGGGTGCTGGATGGTGCACAATTGGAGGGGGGTATGGGGGGTGCTGGTGGAGATTGTCACTGTTAAAAGGCAGATAGGGAGATGTGTAAGGGCTCGGCATCTCTCCACCCAGCTCTTAGAGCAACCTGGGACGTTCTTGCCGGCATCCCACCAAGCTCCTAGCAACCAGTGATGTCACTGGTTGCCAGGAGCTCGTTGGGACACCAGCAACAGCATCCCAGGTTGCTAAGAGCAATGGCCCTTACATAGCTCCCCACCAAGCTCTTGGCAACCTGGGACACTCTGCAGCATTGTGCAGCAGACACATGCCGCTCTGCCTGCTGAAACCTCCCCCCCGCCCCGCCACGTGACCCGAAGAGATTTTGTACTGGCCAGGAAGAGATGCGAGCACACATGTCCAATAACTGGAACTATTTCCAGAATCACAACTGAACCTAGACGATTGTAGCCCTTAAAGGAGTACTCAACATAAAATCCCATGATTTTTATTAATGAAGGGTTTTATTAATAAAAAAAATGATATCAATATATTTTATATGTATATATATTATTTATAAATATATTATTTTCATTATTTAAACACTTAATTCATAAAAATGATGGGATTTATTGTTTAGTAGCCCTTTAATGGCAGTCTGGGGCTGGGTTGTCATTCTGGAAATGGTTCTAGTTATTGGAAGTGTGCTCACATCTCTTCCTGGCCAGTACTATCAATCATAAGTGCTCAGCAAATTTATAGCTGTGTAGGGCAGGGCACTGCATCATTTGCTGATCCAGGACTGCGCAGATCCTGCTTGCAGGAAGGGTTGTCACATAAGAGATATGTTCTGCATGGGTTCACTCAGAGGGATGACCTCACACAGTGTTATGGAATATCTTGTGCTCACCCCAGGCTGTTCTGTGTCACTGCCTTACAATAACATAATGTGCAGCCCGCTGCCAGCAGTGAGCCCTCTGAATCAACAACGTCGCCTGCTGATCAACTTGTTACATTTTACTAAGCCGTATCCGGTGACATTTACAATATATGTCAGACAAACTGACCATATTGCCTATACGAACCAATTAGCTTCTTCTTCTTTTACGTGGAACACCACTCGATTTTTTTTTGTTAAATGGAAGGCATAGTTTAAACCCTCTAGGTTTTATTCCTGCCTGTGACCATGGCAAGACGACCTTCCACCATGTTTGCTCCTGGTGTGACATCACGTCATTACCTTTACCTTGTGTCTCTGCTCTTTGGAAAGTATATTCTATATATTACTAGGAGCTGATGATGCCATAATACTTGATTTTCTGCCCCCCCCTACTGGTTTATCCATAGGAATTATGAAGAATTAATTTTAATATCAACCTTTCTCAACTTTTTTTTTACCAAGAGGAACCCCTTAAATAATGTTCATGGCTTGGGAAGCCCCTGTTGAAAACTTGTATACAAGCTCACTGTGTCAAAGCCTGATAAACATGTTTTACAGCAATCATGAAATGAAACAAATAGTAGTAAGAAAAGAAATTTAGACTTTCAAAATTTTAGTGTTTCTTTACATTGATGGTCAATAAAGAAATATCCCATTACATAGGTTGCCAGTGCATTCCCCCTTGTATTTCTAGCAGGTTGAGAAATTCCCCATTACGTTGGTGGTTTGTGGAGAAAACTCCCATTACATTGATGGACAGTGTTGTGTCCGGCTTACACCAATGGTCAGTTGAGAAATTCCTCCACTTTGGTGGTCAGTTTAGTGCCCCCTTACATTGGTGGTCAGTGTAGTGTCCCCTTATATTGGTAGTCAGTGGGGAAATACCCTATACATAGGTGGTCAGTGTTGTATCCTCTTCACATAGGTGGTTAGTGTAGTGTCTCCTTACATTGGAGGTCAATTAAAAAGTACTGTTTTACAGTGGCGGTCAGTGTAGTGCTCCCTTACACTGGTGATCAGTGAGACAAGGAACGCCTTACATTGGTGGTCAGTGGGAAGACTTTTCCTTTACATTGGAAGGTCAGAGGAAAATGTGCTCCTTACTGTGGTGCTCACTGAGAAGAATGCCCACAGATGGCAGCAGACTGAACTAGTCCCATGCCAGTGATGTTGGTGCCATAAGGAGAGAGATCAACCTGGCACTTGGGAAACCCTAGGGTTCCACTGGACGCTGATTCATAAATGCTGCTCTAAATATTGGGACCAGGTGAGTTCTGTGAAGTCAGAATTAGAAGTGGTGGAGATCTCCTCACGGAAGTCATAGACAGCAGTGAAGACCGTGTGGGGGTTCAAACTGTATCTTACTCAAACCAAAATTAGAAGTGGATGGAGATCCCCCAGTAGGGTTTTAGACAGCAGTGAAGACCTGGGGATGGAACTGTACCTTGCCCTGTAACCAGAGCAGCAGAGAGTGGCTTCCTCCTTTATCTAAAGGTTTGAGAAGACTATTGAGGATTTAAATCTAATGTCTTTTAACATGGTTAGATCTAAGACTGTCCATACACAATATAGTTTGATAGTACAATCTTCCTCAGATGTTCCAAAACTAGGCGATTTGAGGTTCTATCTAAACAACCCTTTCAATTTGTATGAGATCAGGCAAGCCTTTGTTCTACATGGTTGCTGGAAGGCATAAAAGAAAAATATGATTTTAACATGTATGATCAGCTTTACACACAGCTGACCTTCCCTCCAGTAATTCAATGGAAGAAAACTTCCAGCTATCATTTTGGTGCCCCCATTTGACTACTATGGCATCTTATCTTGTAGTCACCCCTAGCTCTCCTCCATTATTACACTCACCTGTCCCCAATCCAACATAATATCCCTGACTAAATTGCGCGGCCAGTTGTCAGGCCCAGCTGAGAAGGTTTTGACAAGTGACTATGCAATCTAGTCAGTGATATCTTGCTAGATCATGTACAGAAAGGTAACTGTACCAAAAGGCCTTTTTGGGTGAAAGAAATTCAGTCTACCTGTATGTTTATGGATGGAAATCCTCTCGCATCAAACATACTCCATGCAGAGAACATCCATGGTGGGAAATTAATTTATAATCCCGTTGCTATAAGGCAATAGTGTTAACCACTTAGCCATAGCTCTCTGTAGTCTGCATCACTAATCAATTTCATGGTTTCTTCATCCCATCTGATATGGCAGCAGTCATCTCCTCTGTGGTTTGCATGATTGGAAGTCCTGATTTCTCTGTGGGATTCATTAATAATACCATGTAACCAACTCCTTTGTGGCTTTGCTAACATGTGTTATGTTTTCCTCCAAGGCATCATGAAAGTATGAGCCCTTTGTTTCGTAATAATTTGGTTTTGGGGCCCTGGACTCAAATGCTGGAAATTCTTTGTGACTTTGTCCAATTATATTGAAGTCTTAGGTGGCCCATCTACCATGGAACATTTACCAATCTGTTACGTTTACCTTCTCACTTGTGGCCTGTGCTCGTGTGGATTTCGGGAAGTTATTTTTAATATAATTACAGGGCTAAGAAAATCTGCTTTTTGCAAGAATAATTTCTACATACAGTACATCTGAAGTGGAAAACCTGCAACTACTGTTTAGCTACAACAAGATTTGTACTGTACATAGTAAGAAAAGTACAGTGGTACCTCGGTTCACAAACTTAATTCGTTTCGCGATTCTGGTCGCGAACCGATTTGGTCGTGAACCGTATCAAACTGTAATCAGACCGTGATCTCGACTAGAAGAAGCCATGACCATGTGTCAGAGCAGGTAAAATGGCTGCGGTTGTGTTCGTCACCTGAAGCGGAGCTCGCAAAAAGAAACTAAATTTTGCTGAACTTCCTGTTTGTGAACCGAATTGTTCGCGAACAGAAGCGTTCATAAATCGAGGTACCACTGTAGTTGAAGATAAAGGTCTTTGAAGGTCCATGATATCCAAGACGTGGTATAAGCTAGTAGCAGCAGTCACAATTAACTAGGCCTGTTTTGTATTGTTGAGGATGTCTCACTACTAATGCACATATACAGTAGCTTCCTCAGTTTTATGGAGTATTAGGAACAGAGAGGACAACCAGGCATGAAGGAGCCCATCTATGTCAAAAGTGGAACAACTGTCCCTAAACACGACTGGGGGCCTTTGACATCAACTGTCACCCACATATATTTCACTTTTAACATCTTTACCGTGGTATTGAACAACAATTTACACCTTCAGCCATTTAACTGGAACTATTGTCACCTGTCCCAGACTTCATGGCAACGACAAATACAATTGTGCCAGACAACTAAACAAAGGCACTCTGGGATTTAGAGTAGGGTTGCCACCTTTTCTTCAAGCGAAACCCGAACACTCTAGCGACGAGCAGACATTTTTTGGGGATAATGAGTCGTGGCTTATTCATATGTAAATAGCGCCACCCATTCATATGTAAATATCACAGTTAAGACTATTTTCAGTAAGGGTGCAGTAGCCCCCATCTTAATTTTGGTTGCCCCTGTCTACCTGACATCTTGTGTCCGGGTTTCTGCTGCCATGAAACTCGGACACAGCATTCAAAACCCGGACTGTCCGGGTGAATCCTGGAAAGGTGGCAACTTTAATTTAGAGGCCTATGTACATGGGATGTAGGTCAGGCAGCCTCCTGCTGTTATTTTGACCTGGACATGGCTAACTTCTAGGTAAGGTGCTATGCTACATTCTTCATGGTGCCCCAACAATGCCCCTTTGTTTGTAATATCCATTTGGAGTGGGCCAGCAAGTACGTCCTTGATTTCATGCCTCAAATGGTGAATGCTTCTCCTAGTTTCTCCTGATGCAATGTCAACAGGAAGTGAGGGGTAGTATGCACTATGTGACCCAAGTTGCATAATATGGACCATGAGACTGTTAAAGGCATCACAAAGGCAGCTCTTCACATCTATCTATCTATCTATCTATCTATCTATCTATCTATCTATCTATCTATCTATCTATCTATCTGTCTTCTTACAACTCAAAAGTGTTGGTTCCTAAGAACCAACTGAAGGGGCTTGAGGGTAATTCTGCCCTTGCACAGGAGATTTTTGCTGACTATGTCTAGTGATTAGATTATGGAAATAAAACAGGGTGGTCTCACAAACTTTCACACCTCCCATCCTGTTCTTGGACAATTAACATCTGCCTTCACACATTCCATGGTGACTGGATACGGGTGACTGAGCTAACTGTGAGGCTACACATGCTGGGGTGTGTTTCTAAAACATATTAAAATTGAGGAAGCCTGTATGGCAATATTACAGAACAAGTCCAAATGAATGTGATTAACTCCTACTAGCTAGTAGTGGAGGGTCATACTTTTCTCCAGGGCCGGATTTAGCATGTGGCAGAGTAGGCCTGTACCTATGGGTAGCAGAAGCAAAGTGGTGGCTTTTTCTGATAAAGTCATTTAAATTGCATTTTTCCCCCACTAAACAGAAGCATTGCAACGTAAACCTAACCTGAGGGTTATACAGAAAACCTCCAACTCCTGTCTAACTGGAGAAGGAGGGTTTTAGCCATTTTTAATTGCGTTTCAGCTCTGAAACACGATTTAAAATGGCCAAAAACGCCAAATGGTCAAAAATCGTGCGAGACCCGCGCTGAAACTTTTCCGCCCTGGTGTGAATGGGGCCTCAGTTAGGGCCTGTTCACATGAGATCAGGTCCTGATCAGGTGCTGATCAGCAGACATGGAGCTGCTGATGCAGTGCGTTTTTGATGCGTTTTTGATGCGTTTTTGGTCCGGATGCTGACAGTTAATTTTTTGTCAACGTTGACATCATAATAAGTGGAGCAAGAATACAATTTTTTCTTTTTTTCCCCCCTTAGCTGCATTGCGTTTCCGTTCCGTTTCCGTTGCGTTTTCGTTGCGTTTCATGCGCGTTCGTGCGTTTCCGGACCTAACAAAATGTGGCATGCAGTATTTTTTCTATCGTAAGCTGAACGGACTGCGCACGTGAGAACTGGAGCCCATAAAACACATAGGGATACATTGGGATGCATTTTGAGTGCAGCAGCGTACGGAGCCGGTCAGCACACAAAACGGACGTCGTGTGAACAGGCCCTTAGGCCTGGTTCACACCAAATGCAGACCAGATCCGGTCAGGTTTCTGCACACGCAGTGCAGTGGGTTGTGCCGCGTTTTAGACGTGTTTTGGATGCGTTTTTGATGCGTTTAGGGCCGGTTTTGGTTACAAAAAAAAAAAGATTTGTTTTTTTTAAAGTTTAACATGGGCTTTCAGGCACTTGCATGCGTTTTGGATGCGTTTTTGCGTTTTAGATGCGTTTTGGATGCGTTCCAGACCAGATCCAGAGCAGGTAAAATAGGGCTTGCCGCAGTTTTTTCATCCGGTCTGGATCTGGTCTGGATCCGCACACTGCGATGTGAACTGGAGGTCAAAATACCATAGGAATACATTGGACGCAGTTTTGATCCGGTCTGCACCTGCTCTGGTCCGGATCTGCTCCGCGCTTGATGTGAACAAGGCCTTAGGGTTTACATAAATGTCCCAAACATGTAATATCGTAAGTAGATTGCCGCCTTCCACCTGACCAGACTACAGCTTTGTGCTACTCACAGACCTGGCTCAGACCTTGGCAAAGGGGTAGCGGAAAAGATTTCTAGTATCTGCTTTCAGTTATTAAGTCCTCTTTAAAGAGCGTCTGCGGGCATATAAAAAATGGATCGTTATTGCCTTTTAGGAAACATTGCATCTGTATAATTTCAGAAAGGCCGCTTGTATTTAATACAGGTAAATAGAATCACTTGTAATGCATCCAGCAGGCTTTTCACAGTGAATCTGGGATGTCACATGATTCGGCCGTGTACAACCTCTGATGATGGTTCTCAGAACATGAAAAGACTTGCCCTACATTATTGGAGCCTCATTTAGAAAGGAAGTATACTGTCATGTACAAGAATTTACTGAGTGGGCACTGAGCCTCACTAGATGAATTAAAGACATATTCCACTTTTTGCACAAAGTCAATAATGTATGAGCCTGTATTTGTGGGAGGGGTTTGCGCACCCGCAGCCCTTAAAAGAGGGCAGGCCCACGGCAACAGGCACGTACGGTGTTCGGCAGAACCCTCCCGCCCTTCCCTTTAGGTTCATATCTTCATTAATACTTCAGAGTATGCCCCCTTATTGGCATTACTGTCCACACGGACCATGGCACACCCCAGGTCAGTATTTATTACATTTTAAGTGTATCAGTGTGTATGTGGAGTGGTGTGTTGTATAGTCTTTACAGGTGGGCGGACGCCTATCACAAGTACACCTATAATGCAAAAAAAAAAAAAAGAAATTTTTTTTTTTTTAAATGCATTTGAGCCTTTTCCAACCATTGCAACAACCATCAGTGAATTGTGTGAGCACAACTACCGTTACCATTGGCATGTCAAAGCCTGCTGCAGCTTGCCATGGGAGCCCCCATGCCCCATGAATTGTGTAGGTTCCATGCCCCTCCCCTTAGCGAAGGTGTGGAGAATTTGGCTTGAGAAGGTGGCAAATCCAACGTGAATGGCCCATAACATCAATGATTGGCTACCTCCAAACGAGGAACATCAAAAGACAGCTCGGGCCCAGAGGACGTAACATTTGCCGCAATAGGGCTCATGCATACAGCGTAATGAAATACGGATCATCTATACAGGAGAGTGCTGGCGGATGTTTCCTGCGTAAAAACAAAATGCATGAACTTAAATTTCTGCTTCCATGCCATTGCATTAAAGCTGGTACGTGTGTGCGTATATGCGTACGCGCGTCAATGACTGGCTTTGTTATTGCACCTGTAATAGTCGGTGGCTGGTGCTGCAGTTACAAGCGGATGGCACCGCACATATACCAAAGATAATATAAGTCACTGGCAACCCAATCTCCTAATCACTACAACTTTATTGACGCTTGTTCATAGTGTCACAAAGAAAAAGACATTTTGGGGCTACACAGGGTCCCTTCATCAGGCAAACAATGTGAACAATATTGGAGATCTGTTGATTTTGCGTTACGGTTCTGAACGTGGCGCATGTCTACATGGCTTTGTGAACATCCCCAATGAAGATAATACACCTGCGTTCAGTTCTGTAAACAAAAAACACTTTGCATTGTTTTTTTTTAATGGCTGTGTGTATGAGGCGATGGGTGTTGATCTGGCAAATGTGTTGGCGACGAATCTGCTTTTTACGGATCTGAGGGAAAATTTTTTATGGATCTGCATGTTCATATACTTCCCCAACTAAGATTTTTTTTTTTTTTAATGGCCATGTGCATGAGGTCTAACTGTGTGGCGATGGGTCTCCATCTGGCGAATGTGTTGGTGACGAATCTGCTGTGAACGACCTGATAGCAAATGCTCATCAAACCGATCATTGGACTCTTAGTAAATACGCTTCTATGATACTCAGACCTGTGTCTACCCCAATTCACATACTCACCCACCCAGTGAATCCAGAGTTGTCCTGCATTGTGCTGCCACACACCGAGTGCCGCTCTGCCATCTTCTTCTTCCCTGACCTCATTGGGAGCAGTCTGTGCTGCAAGGCCCAACTTCCACCTCTGATCACTGTATGGAAGCCGATGCATCCCGGATATGTGCCGTGCATGCCCCAGAAGGAAAGGACGTCATTCTTCCCTAGGTGACAATGGAGGACGGGGAAAGAGTCACAAGGTGAATAATAAAAAATAAAGGTCAACAAACAAACAAAAAAAAAAGAGGTGGATTTTCATACATGATTCTGAGCTGTTACATGCACATAGTGATGTAGGGGCCTAACCAAATGCTGACTGTCTGCTTTCGGAGGGGGGGCACATGTAGCCGCTCAGATAGGCGTATATATATGTGTGCAGCCGCTGCCTGCCATACACTGTATGCTGCCCTTGTCACGCTTGGCGGAGGAAAATACGGCCATACTGTGCGCTGTACGGCCATTTACATCAATGTGCATGAGCCCTAAGAGGGCAATACCCCTCACCTTAGGAGATTGTTCAGGTTCTGTTGTGTCTTCAGGACAGTAAGTGAAAGGAAATCTCCCCAAAGACTTAGTCCACCAAAAGAGAGAGGAAGGGGGGGGGGGG
>NW_017306283.1:1987127-1989138 GCF_000935625.1 Nanorana parkeri
AAAAAAGACATTTTGGGGGAAATTTATCGAAACTGGAGCAGTTGCACACAGCAACTAATCGGTTTCTCTTTTTTTATTTTCAAAGCTCAAAATGAGGAGAGAAGCTGATTGGTTGCTATGGACAATTGCTCCAGATTATGCCTGCTCCAGTTTTGATAAATTCCCCCTTGTGTGTATTTAAATATACATTTATTGTATATATAGTTCTTTTGGAGTGTACGTCCAGCATGTAGTTGTAGTGAAGCATCCATATATACAGCATACATGTATATGAGTTTGTCTTTGATATATATCATTAACACATATATAATTTATGTCTGTGTGCATGCAGCCAGTAAAGCTCTTGTATAGGACCAGCCAGTGTGAAGATGTGACCAGAGAGTGAATGAGGGACCCCCCTCGCGGGAGCGCGCGCTCTTCCTTGTTGTCAGGCAGGTGAGAGAGCGCGCATTCCGCTCTGCTCACTAGAGAAGGTGGCAAATCCAACGTGAATGGCCCATAACATCAATGATTGGCTACCTCCAAACGAGGAACATCAAAAGACAGCTCGGGCCCAGAGGACGTAACATTTGCCGCAATAGGGCTCATGCATACAGCGTAATGAAATACGGATCATCTATACAGGAGAGTGCTGGCGGATGTTTCCTGCGTAAAAACAAAATGCATGAACTTAAATTTCTGCTTCCATGCCATTGCATTAAAGCTGGTACGTGTGTGCGTATATGCGTACGCGCGTCAATGACTGGCTTTGTTATTGCACCTGTAATAGTCGGTGGCTGGTGCTGCAGTTACAAGCGGATGGCACCGCACATATACCAAAGATAATATAAGTCACTGGCAACCCAATCTCCTAATCACTACAACTTTATTGACGCTTGTTCATAGTGTCACAAAGAAAAAGACATTTTGGGGCTACACAGGGTCCCTTCATCAGGCAAACAATGTGAACAATATTGGAGATCTGTTGATTTTGCGTTACGGTTCTGAACGTGGCGCATGTCTACATGGCTTTGTGAACATCCCCAATGAAGATAATACACCTGCGTTCAGTTCTGTAAACAAAAAACACTTTGCATTGTTTTTTTTTAATGGCTGTGTGTATGAGGCGATGGGTGTTGATCTGGCAAATGTGTTGGCGACGAATCTGCTTTTTACGGATCTGAGGGAAAATTTTTTATGGATCTGCATGTTCATATACTTCCCCAACTAAGATTTTTTTTTTTTTTAATGGCCATGTGCATGAGGTCTAACTGTGTGGCGATGGGTCTCCATCTGGCGAATGTGTTGGTGACGAATCTGCTGTGAACGACCTGATAGCAAATGCTCATCAAACCGATCATTGGACTCTTAGTAAATACGCTTCTATGATACTCAGACCTGTGTCTACCCCAATTCACATACTCACCCACCCAGTGAATCCAGAGTTGTCCTGCATTGTGCTGCCACACACCGAGTGCCGCTCTGCCATCTTCTTCTTCCCTGACCTCATTGGGAGCAGTCTGTGCTGCAAGGCCCAACTTCCACCTCTGATCACTGTATGGAAGCCGATGCATCCCGGATATGTGCCGTGCATGCCCCAGAAGGAAAGGACGTCATTCTTCCCTAGGTGACAATGGAGGACGGGGAAAGAGTCACAAGGTGAATAATAAAAAATAAAGGTCAACAAACAAACAAAAAAAAAAGAGGTGGATTTTCATACATGATTCTGAGCTGTTACATGCACATAGTGATGTAGGGGCCTAACCAAATGCTGACTGTCTGCTTTCGGAGGGGGGGCACATGTAGCCGCTCAGATAGGCGTATATATATGTGTGCAGCCGCTGCCTGCCATACACTGTATGCTGCCCTTGTCACGCTTGGCGGAGGAAAATACGGCCATACTGTGCGCTGTACGGCCATTTACATCAATGTGCATGAGCCCTAAGAGGGCAATACCCCTCACCTTAGGAGATTGTTCAGGTTCTGTTGTGTCTTCAGGACAGTAAGTGAAAGGAAATCTCCCCAAAGACTT
>NW_017306283.1:1989175-1996488 GCF_000935625.1 Nanorana parkeri
GAGTGTGAGGGAGAATATGTGCATGCTTAAAAAAGGCATTTTGAGGGAAATTTATCGAAACTGGAGCAGTTGCACACAGCAACTAATCGGTTTCTCTTTTTTTATTTTCAAAGCTCAAAATGAGGAGAGAAGCTGATTGGTTGCTATGGACAATTGCTCCAGATTATGCCTGCTCCAGTTTTGATAAATTCCCCCTTGTGTGTATTTAAATATACATTTATTGTATATATAGTTCTTTTGGAGTGTACGTCCAGCATGTAGTTGTAGTGAAGCATCCATATATACAGCATACATGTATATGAGTTTGTCTTTGATATATATCATTAACACATATATAATTTATGTCTGTGTGCATGCAGCCAGTAAAGCTCTTGTATAGGACCAGCCAGTGTGAAGATGTGACCAGAGAGTGAATGAGGGACCCCCCTCGCGGGAGCGCGCGCTCTTCCTTGTTGTCAGGCAGGTGAGAGAGCGCGCATTCCGCTCTGCTCACCTCCCCGGCGCGCGCCCCCGGTAGGAATAGACGGGCAGCAGAGGGCGCGCGCGCTCCTAGGCAGCAGCAGCAGCGCTGTGTCCCCGCGGTGCGCGCTCCCTGCTGGCAGCCAGGCGGCGGGCTTGACGGTGTGTGAGGAGGACGTAGAGCCGCCATAGAGCTCAGAGCGCTGTAGCGGGGAGGAATGCTCCGGCTCTTGGTGGGGGGATGAGTCAGGCTGGAGGTGAATGAGACGGTGTACATCCCCTGGAGGGGGAACTCATTGAGTGACACACACACAGGAGGAGAGAGTGCTGCTTCCACTCACTGACATGTATGTATACTGTGTGTGCGGGTATAGTTTCCTTCCATGAGGGGACTCGCATATGTGTTGTATATCCTATATACTGTCCTTGTCTGTGTGTATACTGACATCTCCGTATGTTATATATACTGTCCATGTGTGACTGTGTTATCTTCATCTATGTATAGTGTCCTCATACATGTATACTGTACAGTGTCTGCATCATACATGTGTATACTGTACAATGTCTGCATCATACATGTGTATACTGTACAGTGTCTGCATCATACATGTATACTGTACGTCTTCATCACATATTTAGGATGTCTTTCCTGCTGGTCCTGCTGACATGTATGTATCCTCTGTGTCTATGGTCCTCTCCATGTATGAATTCTATTATCTATTGTGTGTGTGTGTGTGTCTTTTGTTATGTGAGGAGTGCTCTGTCTGTCTCCTGTTGACATGTATGCATACTCTTGGGGTCACCTGTCATGTATGTAAACTCCCTTGGTCACCCTGTCATGTATGCATGCTTTTGTTCCTCTGTCATGTATGTATACTTTTGGGGTTCCTCTGACATGTATACTCTCTAGGTCACCTTGTCATGAATGTATACTCTCAGGGTTTCTCTGTCATGTATGTATACTCTTGGGGTTCCTCTGACATGCATGTATACTCTGTGTCTCCTGCTGACATGTATGTATACTGTTGAGCTCCTTCTGACATGTATGTATATGGTCTCGCTGCTGCTCTGTGTCGTCTATCTTCCTGATATGTATGTAAACTGTCTCCTGGGCAGGTCTGCATCTTCTTTACCTGTATGTGTCATTCTTCCTTATATGTATGTGTGCTGTTTTCCTGTCATGTGTGATATTATCTGACATGTATCTGTGTGTGCTGTCATTAGTGACTCTTCCTGGCATGTATGTGTGCTGTCACATGCTCATGTATGACTTCTGACATGTTTGTATGTGTGCTGCCATCCCAACATCTGTGGCTCTTCATGCATGAGTGTGTGTTTTTGTTGTGACATGTATGTATGTACGTTTTTGTTGTGACATGTATTTATGTGTGCTGTCATCTTGCCATGTGTGACTCTTCCTGACATGCATGTATATGTGCTACTATCAGGTCTTGTGTGTGTCTTCCCATGTTCCTCTTATACTGTGGTCGTGGTTTGTATGATCTTGTTCTTAGCATATGATTACCATTCCTCTCCTGATCTGTCCGGTGCCTTTCTGCTCTCACACGGCTTTCATATGTATTGTTTGCTTTGCTATCACTTCCATTCCAGTTATATATACCGCTCACTTTTATCTTACATGTATGTGTATTTATCTTCCCGCCATGTATGTGTTTGCGATCTCCATGTATATTCCAATCTGTGTGCCCTCATCACAGAATAAGGGGCATGATGTTTTCCTATGCACAATATGTTCTACTTAATGTGTGTACCGTGTGCCTTTCCCTGTCTCGTATCATGCTTCTGATATGTGAACGTTGTCTTTCGCCATGCATACCATGTTGTTAGTCCGACGTTTACAATATATGTTACTGTACCGCAGTCAATGTATGTATAATGTATGTTGCTGTACCGCAGTCATCCCATGTATCTTCTCTCTGGCTTAGATCACCCCATCCTCATCATGATATGTTGCATGTCCTCCTTTTCCTTCTATTGTTATAACATCCTCATTCTTAGTGTGTACATGTATCCGACACCCCGAATGTCTCACCTTCTTGTTGTGTACATGTATCAGACACCCCGAATGCTTCAACTTGGTGTGTGCATGTATCGGACACCCCGAATGTCTCGCCTTCTTGGCCTGTACATGTATCAGACATCCCAAATGTCTAACCTTCTTGGTGTGTACATGTATCGGATACCCCGAATGTCTCACCTTCTTTGTGTGTACATGTATCAGCCACTTCGAATGTCTCACCTTCTTTGTGTGTACATGTATCAGCCACTTCGAATGTCTCACCTTCTTGGTGTGTACTTGTATTGGACACCCCCCGAATGTCTCACCTTCTTGGTGTGTACTTGTATTGGACACCCCCCGAATGTCTCACCTTCTTGGTGTGTACTTGTATTTGACACCCCGAATGGCTCACCTTTTTGGTGTATAAGCCACTTCGAATTTCTCCCCTTCTTGGTGTGTACTTGTATTGGACACCCCCCGAATGTCTCACCTTCTTGGTGTGTACTTGTATTGGACACCCCCCGAATGTCTCACCTTCTTGGTGTGTACTTGTATTTGACACCCCGAATGGCTCACCTTTTTGGTGTATACTTGTATCAGCCACCCCGAATGGCTCACCTTCTTGGTGTGTACATGTATCAGCCACCCCGAATGTCTCACCTTCTTGGTGTGTACATGTATCAGCCACCCCGAATGTCTCACCTTCTTGGCCTGTACATGTATCGGACACCCTGAATGTCTCACCTTTTTGGTGTATACATGTATGGGACACCCGGTATGTCTGTCTTTTCCTGGCTTTGGCTGTCTTTCTTCGAGTGTCCCTCCATCTAAAACTGGTTGAGATTCTGAAAGATGGCACCCGGTTAATTCCATTGCTAAGATCTCGTTGTCACCCGAATTCCGCATGCCGTGACCATTACCATTGAATTGAGGTCCTACAATTACCAGGAGGCCCTATAATAAAGAGGAGGCCTTACAATGGAGAGGAGGCCTTACAATGGAGAGGAGGCCCTACAATGGAGAGGAGGCCCTACAATGGAGAGGAGGCCCTACAATGGAGAGGAGGCCAGCAAACGCCCAACATCCGGCACCAAAACGTCCAGTCCCGGCTCTCACAGTGAAGGATATTTGGGTCGCTCACCCTCCACCTCCTCCATTCATAAAATGTCTTGTATTCTTTTCACATAAAACAAGGTGTTCTGTAATTGGACCAGGTGGACATTGTGACATTCACCCCCTGCCTCCCCTCGTCCAATCACAGAACGCCTTGTATTCTGTGAAAACAATACAAGATGTTTTATGAATGGAGGAGGTGTAGTGCGAGCGACACGCTTAGCCTCCACCGTGTGCACTGAATGAGAGTCCAGACTGTAAAGCCGGCCACACGCTGTAATGTTTTATTTGTTGAACCTGAGGGCTGAATGAAGAAAATGTAACATCACTTACAAGCGTTGATTGAGGAATCTCACGCTGTCTTCATTGTATTCTGAAGGTGACCACTGTCAGAACACCCGAACAGGGCCTGGAGCTGATTGGCTGCTGCCTCTGTTCGTTTGAAAGAGCTCCTTTGATCAGTTGATTGAGGGATGCCGGCCATAAGGGTTGCACTGTGCGAAGCGCCCGAAACTTGCATAGTGTCTTGATCGTGTTCAGAAGCACGGGCGGAATTGCGGTGGGGAACTGCACAATCTGCCCAGCGCGACTGGGGTGCCATTGGAAAATAATGGCACCCACGGCGTGATCAGTGCACACCTGGGCGACTCCTGACCATGCGTCAATCCACGTGAAATTGTGCACGATTGCCGCACGGGGTGTACACTGGCCCTGAAAGCTGCTGCTCTAACACTCTCTGAAAAGCGATCCATTGGGAATCTCTTTTCATAGGGGTGGTAAAAACTGCCGCCTGTCTGAACGAGGCCTTAATCTCGGCGCCAGAAATTCGGCGCTTACTGTAGTGTCGGGGGCTGAATGAAATAAACATGTTTAACTAACAAGGACATCATGGGACACGGGACACGCATCTTTAGAGGGCATTTACATAGCAAACGTGCAAAAAATATAATAGTTTTTCCCCCCGTTGTTTGCATGGATGAATCCTTTTTATGATGTATTTGTCATGCGTGTAGTATGTATGTTTTCTCTTACACATATCTGTCCAACTCACTAATTAGATTTGCTTAATATACACTTCCTGCTGTTTATCCCTCATACTACTAGAACCATTCTTCATGTATGTTACAGCCACCATCTGTCATGATCACATTACTAGTTTGGCATGCTTGTGCTGAATTAGATACAGCCTATAAAATCCCTGAGCATTGTCCTTTCAGACGTGGACAAAGATGTTAACGTTCCCGGAGACAGGCAGTCCAGCCAATCAGCCAGCGGATGATTTTTAGGGTTCGTAGGAGCATTTCCATTGCCGCCATAGAAAGTGTTTTGGTTGCCTGGCTCCTGGGAATAATCCTGCTGGCTATTGACAATGGGCGTCACGTGAGTCTCCTGTCTGTGTAGTTCCCCGTATCACATGTGTGTTGTCTCTGCGTTCAGTCCGCTTATATTTCAGGTGTTTTTATATGACTTCCTGAATTGTCGGCTGAGTGTCATGGAGCTGGATTCATGTGCGGTATTATGTATCAGTAAGTGGATACAATGTATGTTTGTTATCGGGGGAATATGACACTTGAGAATCTGTTTGGCATGTAGATTTTGCTCAAGCGATTTACTGTATATTTACATAGAAAACTAATGCAATCCCGTTCAGCCGGTTCTCTTTCGGGGAAATGTGTTCACCTTATTGTACCATAACCTGTGTGTCTACCTAGTAAATCCTTAATTTATATTTGTGTAATAAAGGGATAGAATGCATTAAATAGCTTTAGGGGAAAGACATTAAAATATATTTTGGCTGTGTCTGTGGATTACCAGCACCTCCCTGTCTTTGGAGTAACTTGTTCAGTGGCTACAAAAGGAATGTTGTATATTCATTTTGTTAAAGTGAACTTGTACTTTAAAGTGACACTAAACTCAGGAGTTGGCTCTTAAAAATACATTCATGAACCTTAATTATTAATAACAATGTATCTTATTTGTGTATCACTCGGCTGTAGATCCTCCACTCATCTCTGAATTGGTGCTGACACTGTCCTTCCTTCTGGAGGGGGGCTACTACTGTTCCCCATGTTCCCTGTGTGTGGAAAAGAAGTCCCCGCTCCAAGCTCACTCCTGTGACGGACTACAATCTCAATACAAATCAGTAAACTAAACATGAGATTGTAGTCCATCCCGGGAGTGAGCTTGGAGCGGGGACTTCTTTTCCACACACAGGGAACATGGGGAACAGTAGTAGCCCCCCTCCAGAAGGAAGGACAGTGTCAGCACCAATTCAGAGATGATTGGAGGATCTACAGCCGAGTGATACACAAATAAGATACATTGTTGTTCATAGTTAAGGTTCTTGATGTATTTTTAAGATTTAATTCCTGGGCTTAGTGTCACTGTAAAGTAGAACAAAACATTTACTCTCTCATGTTTTACTCTCTCATTGTATAACATACAGATAATATTAAAGGTGCACTGAAATTAAAATTTCAAAACCAAAATTTAAAAAATTGTCAGGCCGAAAACAAAAAAGTTTTATTTTTTTAACTTTTTCAAATTTTTTCAAATATCTTATCTTATTTTTATTTTTTTTTAAAACTTTTTAATTTTTTTGTATTTATAAATTTTTTATTAAATATCTTTATTTTTTACTTTACTTTTAGGGAAATCCTCTATACTGAGTGTTCCTGTTCATTCATAACATGAGGACAGAGTATATTTACTATAACCACAATCATGAATGAACAGGAGGTGATGTAGATCACTTCCCATTCATTCATAATTGAGAATATAGTAACCATACTCTGTCCTCAATTATGTACAAACACTCAGCGATCAGTGACTGCTTGTACCCGCTCTCCATGCTGACAGGAGACTGAGCGAGCGGTGCAGGGAGGAGAGCCCCGCCTCCTGTGACAGCGCGGGCTGTCTCCGCCCACATACCGCTCTCCTGATCTGTGAGAGGAGGAACAGCGGTGTGGGAGGAGAGACGCCGGCCGCTCACAGCGCTCGGCCGCCTGTGACAGCTTCTCTCCTCCACACTGGGACACAGAGCAGCACCCAGCGGGGAGGAGAGAAAGAATGTGCCATTTTCGTCCGATATGTTTTGGCGGCCGATATATATCGGTGCATCCCTAGATAGTACTCCATCAGGTTGTGGAGCTGGGAGGTTGGCTAATATGCAGGCTAGCTGCCCACAGGACTCGGATAAATGCCAAAAGCAATGCCTTCATCTGACATTAGATCTAAAATTGAAGCGTCATACCACAGATTAATGTTCCAGATACAGTTTTATTCCAATATAGGATCAGATAGAAGATCAAAAAGAGGAATTCAACGTGATTTGGGGGTTCCAAAACTCCCTTCATCAGGGCTTAGAAAACATAACTAAAGAAACATCTAAATCAATAAAATGTATCAAATAAAATAAGTTTATAAATTACAATAAATATATAGGGGGCTGCAAGGGTTAACTGCTCATTTGTGTCTAGGTTAAATAAAAGCTCACCCAAAGCTCCAAGCCGGCTTCTTCTTAGACCGGTCCCTGGAATGGTGTGTCTCCCCCTCCTCTGCAGCGGTCTAAGGGCCAGTAAATCACATCTATACACTGTGCATAGACATGAGGACACCGAGGAACATTCCAGTCTGCTGCAGAGGAGGGGACAGGCTGGAGGGAGCGCTGTGACAGCTGACCGGCTTGGAGCTTCGGGTGAATATACATTTGCTATTTTAG
>NW_017306283.1:1996633-2019340 GCF_000935625.1 Nanorana parkeri
CGAGGGGGTGGCCCCACTGCAAGGGTCAAGTGCTCGTCCCAGGCAACCAGAGGGATCTCGGCAATGGCAGCCAGCATCTTTCCCCAACAACAGGGTCCCATTAAATCTGGTATTTGTGTTCCCTCTGCCGCCTATCTGCTGCTGTCATGATGACATATTTGAGGTGCACATATGGTTATGCTCAGCGTCCACTTCCATTATTCATCGCACTGCTCTTGTTATGCAAACTTTAATAATCACATCCTTCTCCGCAGTCCAACCAACCGGCGTACGTGAGATCCCTGTATACATCGAGCTCAGCAGCCTCACCAGAAAAAAAAACAAAAACCAGTGCGCAGATCGCCAAATGCGTTTAACGATAGCGAACGATTTCCTTCTGATTGGGAAGGGGTGGGGGGCATTGAATGCAGTCATTGGGCCTTTTGTAAGTTGTGGGCTTTTTGTTGCAGTTTGCTCTGTTGTGCAATTTCAGCTTTTGTGTTCACATTGTATTCGCTGCTGTTGCCATCTTTACTGTCAAGTAAAAGAAAGAAAGAAAAAAAAAGGATGCTTTTCTTTTCTTCCCATCTCAGCCATTTAATAAAGAAGGAGCGTTTTGTTTTCAGTCATTGTCTGTGCTGGGTTTTGTCCTCCCTCCCCTGTTCCCAGATTTTGCTGTGTACAGTATGTTGTCGAGTGCTTGCTGCCTCCCCGCCCCCTCCCCGAGCCCTTCTCTCTCACTCTGCCTCTCTCCCCTCATTTCCTCATCTGCTTGTGTTTTTTTGTGTCCCCATGGCCAGGATGCCGGATCAAATCTCGGTGTCAGAGTTTATTTCCGAGACTACAGAGGATTACAATTCCCCGACCACGTCCAGCTTCACCACCAGACTGCAGAGCTGCAGGAACTCCATTAACGTGCTGGAAGAGGTAAGCACAATACCCGGGGCACGTACTGTGTTAGGTTGATGGGAGGGGGGCACAGTACTCTGTGGATGCTGTGTGCTTTGAATCAGCTACCTGGTTCCTTCATTGCTTTGCATATTTAGTAAATGAGAAAAAACAAAAATATATATTTTTTTTTGTTACATTTTTTACAACTGTAAATCTAATGATGTGATGAGTAGTTTTGCATACATGAAGGGAGCCCGTGCGCACTGTGTGTCATATTGGGTTAGCAATGTAGCCGGCATTCCACGCTGGCTGATACGAGTCCACTGAATGCATCTTAGCTCTTCAGCGCGCTGGAATGGATACATTCTGAGAATTAATTGTTTATTGCTGGCCGTTGTAGAAGCTGGCCTGTTATCCGGATGCAGAGAGCACATCTTACCCTGGAGGTGAATTAGTTACCATAGGTAGTTTGTACATGGCTTTGAAGTCTCGGATGATCATAATTGCCCTTATGTAATAATAACGTTTTGCCTCCTTGGCTTACTTAGGTTATCTGAGCCTGATCCTTTACCTGGAGGATCAATGTTCCCAGGTCAGCTGAAGTCTGACAGTTGCAGCGCAGTCAGCTGCCTGACATTGGAAGACGCTGTATGTATGTATGCTCAGACATTTGACATGATGGCAACTGTATGACTTCAGGTGAGCTTTCCGGCTGATGTTAGGCAAGCAATACTGTAACTGCGACAGGCTCACAAAGAGGCCACTTACCCTTTCCTACCTCACTGCTGGCTAGCTAGAGAGTGAGATTCTGCAATGTCCCAGGTCAGCTAGGGAGCGACTCCATTAGGGGAAGTAGTTTCGTCATCTAGGTGATTCACATCCCCCGTGGCAGAACTGCCCATGCCACATCTAGGCACTGCCACATCTAGGCCAATCCTCAAGAGGCAGGTGAACATTTCATTTCAACGCAAGTTAAAAAAAATCACAGGGGATGAAACCCATCGACATCAGTGAGCCTGTGCACAGCACTACACCGATATGCTGCATGCTTCATCTTTGATACACTGCCAAGTGACCACATTACCTCTTACAAAATATACCCCGAAGAGATGTATTTCACCATGGGGCGGCACCGGGGAAAACCTCAAGTTGACCGGCGGTTTTATACTGCGGAAAGAAAGGACAGGGTTTTACAGTTTGATTGTACAATACATGTGATTTAAATATTATTTCATTTAATTTGACCAAATCCAGCTTGCTGAGTTGTTGCAATTCAACATGATGTTCCCTGTGACAGTCTATGTCACTAAACTTGGAATAAATCTTAAAAATACATCCAAGAACCTTAACTATTAACAAAAATGTATCTTATTTGTGTATCACTCGGCTGTAGATCCTCCAATCATCTCTGAATTGGTGCTGACACTGTCCTTCCTTCTGTAGGGGGGCTGCTTTTGTTCCCCATGGGCCCTGTGTGTGTTTGTAAAGTAGTCACCACTCCAAGCTCACTCCTGTGATGGACTACAATCTCAATACAAACTAATAAACTAAACATGAGATTGTAGTTCATCCCGGGAGAGGAATTGGTGGATGTGATTTCCCCTCCTCATCTGTCATGCAAATCACATAACAAACACATATTCAAACCACGAAACTGCTTACTACATTATTTAGGAATCATGGGATATGTAGTTGTGTGAGACGTGCCTATATCCGATGATATGACTCAGGACACCACATAGATCCTTCCTCCCACCACCCAGACATGGCTGCACAGGGACAACCTGTGACATCACGGCCACCTAGAAAATGTTTTTCTCTGCAGAGAAGGGAGAATATTTTTTGGGTGCTGTAATTGTAAATGGGGAAGAAAACTTTAGGGAAAAAGATTATTGTAGAGTTCAGCTTTATGTTGGCTGCACAGGTGACCCTCAGCTCAAATGTGGAAAGTGAGAATTAGACTCATTTAATAAGATCAAAGCTAAAGTTTAAAGCTTATCTCAGCAAGGGGAAACTACTCCCACCCCCATACTGTAAGGGTTAACTTAATTTACATCTAGGGGTATTGTTTAAAGGTCTTTTACTTCCCTGATCTCCACTCGCCTCCCTCTCTGCTCCTCTCTGGATTGTGGACAGTCTCTCTGCATCCTCATATACAGGTGAAACTCGAATAATTAGAATATCGTGCAAAGTTCATTTATTTCACTAATGCAACTTAAAAGGTGAAACTAATATATGAGATAGACTCATTACATGCAAAGCAAGATAATTCAAGCCGTGATTTGTCATAATTGTGATGATTATGGCTTACAGCTCATGAAAACCCCAAGAACCCCAAATCCACAACCTCAAAAAAGTAGATTATTACATGCAATCAATAAAACAAGGATTGTACATAGAACAATATCGGACCTCTGAAAAGTACAAGCATGCATATGTACTCAGTACTTGGTTTGGGTCCCTTTTGCAGCAATTACTGCAATTACTTTTGCACTATATTCTAATTCGAGTTTCACCTGTATAATGCAGGACTATGGGGTGGAGGGAGGAGCAAGCTGCAGGCACCAGTCTTGGAGCCTTCAGGGGCATGGATCAGGTAAGTAAGATTGCTATACACAGGTCCCCTTTACAAAAACCAGCAGTTAACCCTTGCAGTGTGGGGGCAGCTCCATTGCAAGGCTTTAACAAAAAAAATTCCTGGAATGTAAAAAAAACGTACCCTTGCAGTGGAGCTACCCCTGCACTGCAAGGGTTAAGTGCTCATTTTGTCTAGGGGGCTCAAATAAAACATCAGCTACTCTCACCTGATCCGTAGTCCCACGGTGGTCAGCACTGAGCTCTCTCCCCCTCCTTGTCGGCTGTAAAAAGTCCCTCTGTTTCCTCACGTGTAATGCAAGTCAATGGATCTGCATAAGGCGTGATCATGTCAGTTGTCCTTGGACCGCCGGAGCCCAGGGGAGGAGAGACTGCAGGGACCAGTCTAGCAGCCTAGTGGAACTGATGATTAGGCAAATATGTTCTTCCTTCTAAGCCCCACAGACAAAGCAAGCAATTAACCCCTCGCAGTGTAGGGGTAACCCCACTTTAACAGTAAATTTTTTAAAGTCCCATAATTCGTTAAAGTGCATCATTCCATATCAGCCAACAACGTATCGGTTTACCCATGTGAGCTCGCTGAATGATATCATCTAGCCGGTTGTCGTGTCTTCCTCCACTCTTCCCTTCTCCTTATTGAATAATCTGGTGTGCTGGAATGAGGTGCTGTTTTGTAATTAACAGGAACCGTAATGGATGCTTTCTGTGAAGTCGTGAGTTAATCAATGGAATGATTCATTGTCTTAGCAATGCAGCCTTGTAATGAGAAATGGTTTTAATTGCAGGTGACGGTTGAGAGATGGTATATGTAATTATTCCTTATGTGCAAGTGTATTGGAGTGCCCGTTGAGGGTGATTGTAGGAAGACGGAATAAATACCAATCCTGTATCCTAGGCAATGAGAGAATGGGAGAGTTTAGAAATATGATTCTTGTGAATTCTAGTATGCCCAGAAAATGGTCATTTTCATTTCATGCTTTAAGCTAACTTCCATGCAAAAATATTCAGCCGGGTATATTGAATACCACACCTGCAGTATATGTACCCATACACATCGCTCCGAAATCCTAGCAATGGGACTCGTCCATCTCATGTTAAAGAATGGCTGCTGAAGTTCTGTTTTCTATGTTTTCGCCCGTACCCCCCCTCCCCTTCCCCTCCAGCCTGCTGATTGGACAGTGAAGGAGCAGCAGCATGTTCACAGTGTTGGACCGTACAGACCAATAGCGCCCTGAATGTCACACAGCGCTGACTATCGTTTTGCTGTGCGGGGGATTATGGGAAGCTGATGCTAAGTTGAATTTGTACATTTTATTTTCGTTCAACCCGCAGACTGGATGAAAAAAATAAAACAGATTCCTCCATCAATGCTCATAAGCCCCTGCTGTTTGATTTCTACCCTGACAGCGGCCGCCGGCAGATTAGCTGCTAGCTTCGTTCAGCCAAGTATTTTCCAACTGGCTCGTTTCATCAGCTGGGCGAACCGTCCGAATTACGAAGCGTGTATAGCCGGCTTTAGATTCAGTAGTAAAAACTGAGATCTTCTGCAGTGCCAAACAGGGCTTTGCTTTGTGATAAAGCAGTGTAAATCTCAGGACTGAATGGATGGATAGGAACAGAAATCCTTTGGCAGGTAAAACTCTTATTTTTCTATTTTATCTTTCTATTTAGCTTTCCGTTGTAAAAGCTCGGCGTCTGGACGTTTGTGCTTTTAGCCTTTTTTTGTTGAAGCACATGTCGTGCAACTGCAAGATGCCAACGAAATTCTAAATAAAGATGTGTCGCTAGACTCCTAATGGTCTTAGGCCGCACTTGCGAAAGGGGCCGGTCACATGATTCTTAGGAATTTCCCTTTGAGACTCTTGCAATCTGCTGCAGGTAGGAGGCATTGTATTTAATGACCGCTGCGACCTGCAGTTGTTTGACGGTTGTTCGCATGTAACCACACATGCTCCGATTAGCTGCGGATAACCGCACTCTGACACTGACGGGGGAATTTATCATAACTGGAGCAAACAGAATCTGGAGCAGTTGCCCATGGCCACCAATCAGCTTCTCTCTTCAGTTTGCTCAGGTAAGATTTGAAAATGAGAGAGAGAAGCTGATTGGCTGCAGTGCAAATCTGCTCTAGATTTTGTCTGCTCCAGTTTTGATAAATTCCCCCCAGAGTGCTTGTGTCCTGGTGCAATTGTCCGCAGTTAGGTGCAGCAAATGGCCTCTGAACAGTGGCAGTTGTCATTGTATAGTACCCCCTGGCCGCAGCAAATCGCATGAGTATCCTGCAGGAATTAACAAGACTCATGTGATTGGTCCCTTTTGTGAGCACAGTGGCGTAGTGGTTGGCACTTCTGTTTTGCAGCACTGGAGGTCCCCAGTTCATACCCTGGTCAGGACACTATCTGTGAGGAGTTTACATGTTCTTTTCTTCCTGTGCTTGCGTGGGTTGCCTCCTGCACTCCAAAGACATGCTGGTAGGTGAATTTGCTCCTGTATGTATCCATGTGAGATAGGGCCCTTAGATTGTAAGCTCCTCGAGGCCAGGGACTGATGTGAATGTGCAGTATGTAAAGCGCTGAGTAAATTGTCGGCGCTATATGAATACCTGTAATAAGTAAGTGTGAACTGGACCTACTGGCTAATTTTCGGATAATCAGTCCCATTTTGGGAGCAACCCAAATGTTCAGCGTTAGGCCTTGTATTCCTAAGGGGCACACAGTAATCCACTTCCCTTGTTCTCCAGTTGCAGCATTACTTGGCACCTCGGAGTCCTTCTGGATTTAGTAGAAGAAGCTGATGTTCAATGTAGTTTAAATCGAAGTAGTTGGTTCATTGAACACTCATGTGTATGTGTTCTTGCTACCCCGGATATCAAAGAATATTTGTGTGGTCTGAAGAATATGTGCCGAGTGCTTTATAGAAATACATTTGTATTTTGTGTGTACTATGTGAGTTTGGATGAAGTGGAAATGTCTATTGGTGGGCATTGGCAGGCATGTATGTAACTACAGGGAATCAGTTTGTGGTCTGGCCTGATGTTCTGGAGAATGCAGCCTATTAATTATGAAGAACAGCAATAAACACGGCGAGGATACGACTCCTGAGACTTCATCTGGTCAATCCTGGAGAAATTTTTATTGCAAGAGGGAATTCACTTTCTCTTTGTGAATTGACAAGTTGCAATCTCACAATATTAGTTATTGATTTCGATCATAAAATGGATTTTTCTGTTGTGACCACAAGGCACCAAATACAATTTAAATGGGTTTTCATTCTATTGAGAAGCGAACCCCTACTTCCAACTTGTCTGTGAAGCAGTACCGAACTAAAGCTGGCCATACACTGCTAAATCGTCCGGAATTCGAGCTGTGGGTGATTCTGCCGGCTCCACGAAAATCGATTTCTCATTTGACTTTTGTCTAAGGAGCTGGATGAACAGTCAATTAGCTGCAGTCACTGTTCAGTACTCTGACAGCAGCGGTTCAGGTACATGAATGTATTTTTAAGATCTAGCTCCTGAGTTTAGTGTCACTTTAAAAGGGGATATTGTGGGGGCATTCCTCAGCTTTGTGCTTTCTGGAAGTCAGAGTTTGGATGCTGTGGGGGTGTGGGTTTCAGGGGCTGTTGAGGTGCATTTGTAAAAGGAAAGGCACTGATTGATTGGCACCTGCATTGGTAGGTTAGTTTTGTTTGTGAGGGATAGTGCCAGGGTTGATTTTTATGTTCCTTGCTATTCATGTTGCTATCCTTGTGCATAGAGGATGATGTAAACTTTTTAACATTTCCTTTTGTCCTGTCACAGCTCTCTAGTAATCCCTAGATAGCAGCTGTGAAAGCTTTGTGTAACAATCAACTTTACCATCAGAGGTCTGTCGTACTTCTGCCTAAATACAGTTACATCATCCCTCCTTTCCTGATTGATTTTTATTGCTTGTGCTGTCAGTCATTTAGGGCTCTCTCTTAATGAATTGCCTGAATTATCTCTTGTAGTTCATAGGTTGAAGCTGTGGTAGTGAACGACTCCGTGTTGATGTGCCAAAAGAACATGCTGAAAGGCAATCAGCCTGGGGGCCCTAAATGAATTCAGCCCTGCTTTAGGGCCTGTTCACACTATAGCATTGTGGTAAACACTTTTTGTACACGCTATGGCACAATGTATGGTGCCACGTGCTAGTTGTGGTGCATTGCATTGCCTTTGATTTTAAATGACACCCTAACTCATCTCCCAGCTGCTCCGTGCTGCAGCGCTGCACAATACATTGCCCTACTTTTTTTATTCCCACAGCAACACAACACATGTTGTGGCACTGCAACACATGCCTGTCCACTGGGAGGACATTGATGTGACATTGAGAATCAATGGCAATGCAGCACATTGAGTATGGGGTTCTGAGCGATGTCCAATAGTATGCACTAAACCAAAGACCCTGTATGCTTAGTGCAATGCTATAGTGTGACTAGGCCCTTGTTGCATAAGTCATTGTTTATGGGGCTAGAGCTACTGTACTTCCTGAGGTACTTGAGATAATCTGACCCACGCATTGGTGGTACACATTGGCTTTTTCTAAATGCTGGTGTAGACAATTCTTTCAGACTGCATGTTGAGGTAATCCAACTGTACTGTCAGCGTTTTATGGAAATAAAAAAATAGTATTATGATTCCGTATCCAGGACATTATTCTCCTTTAATGCTGAATATAACTTGTTTGTTTTTGCTGCAAAAGAACATATTGTGTAACAAAATTCCATTTTCTACGGAAGGTTGCTAAACAGAGTATCATGTTGTTTGCAGCTGTTTTGCATTTTGTTGTAACAGTTTCTCAAGTATGGCCCTGGATCATCCGTGGTGTTTACACCCTGACATGCTTCGCTCATTGTTTCTCACATCTCTCTATGTTGTCGGTAAATCGTTTTGTACTGAAGACCTTCATGGATGTTTTCCTGTTGTTTAAATAGCATACACATATACATTTTATATATTTGTGGACACCTGAATATCCTACCTATATGAGCTTCTTGGACATCTAATTTCAAATCCATGGGCGTTAATATGGAGTACGTCCTCCCTTTGAGTCTATATCTGCCTCTACTCTTCTGTGACTTTCCAGAAGATTTTGGGGTGAGTTTGTGGGAATTTGTGCCTGTTTATCCAAAAAATATTTGTGAGATAAGGAACTGATGTTCGATGAGAAGACCTGGATCATAATTGACATTCCAATTCATCCCAAAGGGGTTGAGGTCAGGGTTCCATGTTTGCCACTTGGTTACTCCACACGAAACCCATCAAACAATGTCTTTATGGAGCCGGAGTTCAGGGTTCTGTACAAGACACTCCAGTTCCTGTACACCAAACCCATAATATAGATCTCTATTATCAAGCCCGTATTGGGTGAAATGTTATACAGGGGCAGTCCTTGGCCGGGCCTCAGTGTTCTATGTCCATGTTTAATAAAGTTGGATGTGTTCTGATGTCATCGGTGTGCAACTTCCTGTTTTCCTACTGAGTTCATTGAACGCGGTTGGGTTGAGATCCAGGTGATTGTTCACACAGGTTTGGAGTCGGCTGCTGCCTACCAGGGTATTTTTTCAACATTAGAGTCTTCTATCACCCCATATGTATTCAATCTTTTCATTGTGCTTTGTTGGGGGTCTGAAGTATCTTTACCATTCTACCACCCTCCTTTCATGTGTGTCAGGTTGCAGTGAGCTCAGGGAGCACACTGGTCTGCATTGTATAGGTTCATATTCATGGTTATGCTGTAAATATGAAACTTCCAACTACCAGGATTAAGCTTAGATAGTTAGCCATAGATTAGATGTCAAAGTGAAAAATGGAGCCGCCCAGCAAGTGGCTTGTATCCTCTGAGTCAGATCAAGCACAGAATTGATGTTTGTCTGGAGTACATTGTACACTTCCAAAGTAGGTATGTGAAGCATATGGGGATATTGTCATTAAATGTTAAAGTGACATTAAAGTAAAAAAATGTTTTCCCTCCCCCCCAATGTTAATGTCAGCACTTACCTTAAATGATGTTTCTTAATCCGATCTTCTTCTTTCCTGTCCTTTTCATCTGTCCCTGCAGCGCTGCGGCGGGTCTCCAATCCAGCGCTGACTCTGAACTTGCTGGCACCTCCTGTCCCACGGTGTCTGCATGCGGGTGCACGCATCCATAGACTTACCTTGTGTCTCTCCACACGTCCCGGCCGAAAATGGGATCTGCGCATGCGCCCGCCCCAAGATGCTTTGCGGCCACCCGAGCTTTTTCACATTTTCGGGCGGGAGCGCGCGGGGAAGACACGGCTAAGTATTAACCCTTTTTAAAGCGGGTTTTTTTGTTTTTACACTTTTTGCATATAGCTACTGCTTGCTGGCACTAGAAATATGCAAAAACACCCGAGGCTTTAATTATCCTTAAACAAGTATTTACATTTTTGAGCTTTGCTCCCATTCCTGGGATCTCTGTGTAATATTTCCTCAAGGTGACTCCTCTGACAAATGCTGCTTACAGTACAAGATGTTAAGGATAAGCCGGATAAAGCTCACAAGGTAAAGATGATCCATGGTTGCAGTGAAGCCGTTTGCTGTCTACCTTTTCCCCATCATTGCACCTACAATATGAGTTAGTCTTGGTGAAGACTGTACGTAACCTTTGGCGTGAAGTAACAGCATTTCCTGACACCTAGGGAAGCCCCTGAAACTTGAACGTTCTATGAAGAATCCGAGTTCTCCTTTGAAAGCGGGCACTCTCTGGTTGGCATTGTTCCATTAAATGTTCGTTTAATGATGGCGAAGGGAGTTGCAGCCACCACCAGACCCCTACTGCATGGTTCCCACTACAATTGTGATGTATCTACAGAGGTTAAAAACAGTCCTACAGGGCGCTTGAACAGAGGTCCTGGCAAAGGAACACAGACAAATGACTGGAAAGCTCTTGGTAGCAGTGATGCTGCCTGGAAATCTCCTGCGCTTGGTCATGTGATGGTCATGTGATCTGTCGGGAGTAGAGGACATTTGTAGCAGTGTCATCATGTACCAGCTCCAACCAGGAAAGATCTTTTGCCTAAACTGCTGAACTATTTCCTTTTCACTATTTTTTTTTTACAGCCTGCGAGTACAATTACAATAGCAAAGGGGCTGTTTTGTAAGTGCAATTATCCTTTAAAGAGAACCTGTTAGTTGTACCTCCTTGTACAGACTGTCAATAGTAGGATTATAGAAAGCACTGCATGGTGCATAATACTGTCTCCGCTGGCATCCCAGGAGTTCCAAAAGTCTGTTTAATGCTCAGTATACAGATACTGGCTGTAGTGCGAATAGAGACTTATTGCCATGTGGGCATATGATCGACCTTCTGCAAAATGTTTATTGGATTGTATAAGTGAAGTCTGACGTGGGACTTTGTATACCACCACATATATATATATATATATAAATAGGGGCTCCTAGGATATGCAGTATAGGTCGTGCTGTGGACCTCCACCATGAAGCGCTTTCTCTAAACCCCTATTCTAGATTGTGCAGTAAATTCTCCAATCAGGTTTACTTGAACGATAAACTATAATGGGTTTGGGTCTAATGGAACCCTCAATATGGAACAAGCCAGTCTTATAACTCATTCCACTTGTGTGTGTAAATTTCAGCTTGGGATACTGAGCTTTGTAAATATACTTTTTAAAGCAAAGCACAGAAGGAGACACAGCAAAGAGCATGGAAATGAGCCTAAAGCTCCACTTGCTGGCTCCGTAGAAGAATGCATATACAGTGGTACCGCAGTTCACAAACGCTTCTGTTCGCAAACAGGAAGTTCGGCTAAATTTTGCTTCCATTCGCAAACTCCGCATCAGGTGACGAACACAACCGCAGCCATCTTCCCCGCTCTGACACGTGGTCGTGGCTTCCTGTAGTCGAGATCGCGGTCTGATCACAATTTGATTCGATACGCGAGCAGAATCGTGGAACGAATTAAGTTCTTGAACCGAGGTACTACTGTATTAATATGCAACATTTCACATTTTTTTAATCCGAAACATAAATGAGATTAAATAAAATATGTACTAATCTGCATCCCATTTGAAGAAGTTATCTGCTTTCAGACAATACGTTTGTGTTCACATGTCCCCTGCTGCTGATTATTGGGGGCTCACTGCTTAGAAAGCCTTTCAATCCATTCTGTGGCATGAAGCACCTAAAGAGTTCAAGTCCTTTTGTGTTTTCCTCATCCTCAGAGACAAAAAGAAATGGGCTCCAAGGCCAGGCTGCTTTGTGCTTTCGGAGTGCTGGCAGCCTCAGAAGTGTTAAAACAGCCCATTGGCAGGGGTTGTGTCCAGGATAACCCCCAAGCCAATCAACTTCGGAGCAGCCTTACACTTTCTGCCTAACAGTGGAAAAGCCTATTCAGTCGCATTGCTATACTTCCTCCATGCAGATAATCTACAGGACGGAACCCGGAAGTCGGCAGCGGCCGGAGGACACAGCGGGGATCGTGGACAAGGTAAGTCCTACGCTGTATTCCCGAGTGTGGCTCGGGGTTACCGCTTTGTTAACCCCGAGCCACACTCGGGAATACCAATGGATACGCGTGGAAAAACGTCCCAAAGAAGCTCCTGTACTTGTTTGGGCGTAGGGCATTTTTCAGCGCGTTTCCACGGGCGGAAATACGCCCAGGTGGGAACCATGCCCATAGGGATTCATGGGATTTCACTTGCTGAGCGTTCTTCAGCGGTTCGATCAGCGGTGAAAAACGCCCAGGTGTGAACCCAGCCTTACTCTGCGCAGGTGTGGTCCGTTTAGTGGTTTGCTGGATGAGTGTGGCTCTCAAAATGAGAAATGCTGTCAGGCGTAAAAAGCAGAAGTGAAGTGATCCAAAATGTTAAAATGGTTTTTTTAAAATCTATAACGGGTACGCCACCTTGGGACTCCAGCTTTTTTGGGGGAACTAAAGGTCCTGTAAGACTTTTCAAGACTCCGACCGCCACAGCTATGACTCCCAGAGGCATGATTGGATTTGTAGCTTCACCACAGCTGTGGTGCTAAGGTTGCCTACCCTTGACCTATAAGATACAAAACAAACAAGTATATATTTTCTGAAAGCAGAGGCCCTGCAGAATAAAAGAGTGGGAGCTGCATTTTTTTTTATATCACATGATATTTGCGCAGATATTTATTAAATCCATATATTTTAGGAAAAAAACACAAATGAATGTTAGTGCGCACATACACAATGTAATGCCCTTTTTTTAGTCAAATATAAAAGATGGCGTTGCATTGAGACAATAGATACCAAACATGTTAAAATCATGTGTGCCTGTGCAATGGCGAAAAACTGTGGTACTCAAAATTGTCCATAGGCAACGCACTAAAGTCCTTTACCGCTCATCGGCTTAGAGTAGAGCGAATTATGGCCCCAGAAATATTGCTGTCATTACGATGTTTGCGGTGATACATAACGTGTGGCGCAATCGTTTATGTACACGTGCAGAGGGGTTGGTTTTCATTTTTTACATTTTTATCTATTTTACCTTTTTTATACTTTTTTTTCACTTAACTTTATTCGTATCACACAGGGGCTAACAAGCCTTTATGTGATAGGACTTGGAGGTGACATGTTCTTATTATGGAGACATCAGGTGTCTGTTAGACCCCTGATGTCTCCCCTGGCCTCCAATACAGGGGATCAAGCTCAGCATTGGGCCCGATCCCCTGTGTAACCGGCATTTCAGCCAAGTTTGTGACAGCTGTAAGCACAACACTTCCTGACTCACTGATCACAGAGCAGACCGGACGTTCCCCGCTCTGCTCCTACTCTCCATCCTGACACTAATTGCCATGGTCCTGCATTCCCCAGAGAAGCCCGGGATTTTAAAAAACCATGGCAGCGGGCTCCTGAGGGGGCGCAGTGTCTGTTGGGTATAACTACTTCAGGACCAGGACATGGATATGTGTCTGTGTGTGTGTGTGTCTGTGTGTGTGTGTCTGTGTGTGTGTGTGTGTCTGTCTGTGTGTGTGTGTGTGTCTGTGTCTGTGTGTGTGTGTGTCTGTGTCTGTCTGTGTGTGTGTGTGTCTGTCTGTGTGTGTGTGTGTGTGTCTGCGTGTGTCTGTCTGTCTGCCTATCTATGGCGGTCCTGAAGTAGTTAAAGTGTATTTTCACTTTTGCAGCCAACCTGAGAACACTTATTTATTTGATATACCTTAATACATGAGGATTTAAGCCCCCGCCAGGTGTGCTTCCAGTAGACTTCTGATTATTATGGAGGAAAGTTTGTTTATTGAGGACAGGCCTCATCTTCTCTGAGGGGGAAGAACTGACTGTAAAATCATCATATCAGAGTGATTCTGTGAAAGGTGAAAGCCGACGAAGCATCACAGACACTCACAGCAATGACTCTCCAAAAGGTTAATGCACAGAGCAGCATCCACAGGATATGTGTGGGTAAGGTACAAGTGTTTTGCAGAGGGCAGCGGTTGGGTAACAGCCTTGTTCTTAATTGAACCGCTATTACTGAACAGGGCTTTCCCTAGTCAGCGGAGATACTGTAGCGTTGTCAAAAATAATTAGCTTGAACTCCAAGCAAAAAAGCTAAATACACACATGAAAGACACATTTACGGGACATGTTCTTGTCCATCCAGTAAGATTGACACAGACACAGATTGACACACAGTTTGGTCCTGTCTGACATGACAGGAGACCTGATTTTTCTCTTCTACAGTTAAGTAACACAGGTCTTCTCCGTCCCATAGCATGTGACTGGACAGTGAAAGGAGAAACAGCAGATTGATGAGCTCATCTCCTTGTCACTCTGCTCTCTCTTCCTATCGGTGTGTTTCATGTTGGCACGTGAGCCCTGCAGCATAACTGATTTGCTCCTTGGGTTTCCTCCCACACTCCAAAGACATGCTGGAAGATTAATTGGCTCCTGTATGTATTTATGTGAGATAGGACCTTAGATTGTAAGCTCCTTGGGGGCTAGGGACTAATGTTAATGTGCACAGTGTAAAGCACTGTGTAAAATGATAATGCTGTATAAATACATTAAATAAATCTAATGGGCTGCCTCACTGGCCATTAGGAATGCTCACGAGGTAAGGTGGCCAAGCTTTGGCACTATGAGTTAGTTCTGGATCTTTGCTTGGCAAAATGGACTGTATTCAGCTGTGTCTGCAGGCCTTGTGAGTTTGTTGCAGGTATGCGCACCTCTATGTGCCTGCATTTTATACCCGCAGTAGGTTTTTTTGTTCTGTCTGGAGACCAAAAAACAAAACGGGACCTTTTGACTTTCAGCTTATTTCAGAGTGAACTTTTAACTTATCTAATTCCTAAAGTCATTCAACAGGAATACTTGTCAAGACGTATATCAAAATAGAGAACAAAAAGCATGTAAAAGAGTTACATTATAAGTCACTTTTAAGTAAATGTTACAATAACTCCAAATCTGTACACTAAAAATACAGCATGGCTTCTCTTTAATGGTTCCTTGCTGGCTCCTAGATTGTGCTGACTAGCTCCTGAATTCTGGGTCAGCTCCATTCTCACTGAGCTTCTCACTTAATGTGACTCAGGGATGACAAGGTCTTGCCTCATAACGTTCACAATGGGCATTGAATTTCTTGGTACAGAATGTAGGCCACGGCATTATGTCCAGGTAAGCAGAAGCTAGCGCTTTATTCTTATCTGCTCCAGGGACGTGAGGTGACACAAAGTGTTTGCGCATTCTTGCAGTCTGTTTGGCATTCATCGCATGAGTTGTCATTGCTGTTTCAGTGTTAAAATGTTCCCAGGCAAAGAATTTCAGAACATTATGAAGCTTAAAGTGACAGTAATACTACCTATTAAAAGGAGTTTGTAGCTCTTTCGCCCTCCCCAGGTTCCTTTTATTCAAATACTGGCCCAGATTCTTTGCTGCAGCACATATACCTTGCCATTGGCTAGTGAGGCCATTCTAAACTTGGTCATACGCTCTGAGAATGGCAAGAAAACCCCTCTTGATTCCCCTATTCACCACTCGGCTATTGTACTCGGGTAGCAGTGAGCAAGCCACGGTCGGAATATGCGATCATTGATTACCACTGATTGCCTGCAGGTACTTTTCAATTGAAAACGTCGGGGGTGGAGAAACACTTTGGTTGAAATTTTGTCTGAATTTGAGTAGGACTTGGCCGAAATTCGAGCAATGTACGGCCAGCTTTAGGCTAGGTTCACACCTCAGAGACACCCGGGACGTGCGATCATGTGCACACGGCGGTTGCCACGCAACCCCATTGATCTCAATGGGATGGCATCCGCGCCGCAATCACTAAAAAAAGGTACAAGTGCGACACACGATGCGCTGCTTTTTTTTTTTTTAACAGTGTTCAATTGCACGGGCGGAATACCGCACGATCCGCCCGGTGCAACCGGGGTACCATTAGAATATCATGGCACCCACAGCACGATCGGCTGAAGTGGACGACTCCTGACCCTGCGGCATTCGTGCACAAAATGGCGCGGTCAACTTCAAATCATTCTGCTGAGAATTGAACTCTCATAAACCCGAGGGATCTCCAGTAGTTATCCCCCTCAGTAGGCGTCCGTATATAACATCCCTCGAGTCTTCACCATTGTCCTCCCACCGTCATTTGTCCAGAGCAGGTTTAAATAATGTAAAACAAATGCGATCTTGCAATCACGTTGACTAATGCAGGAGTTATATTTTCCTCCCACAAACATATAGGAACCATCTGGGATTAGCTCATTACAATGTGGGACTACAAAGTAAGATCAGTGTCTTGTGTTAATTTTAGCTGCTGCTGGGGGCAGGGCAGGTACCAGAACTTAAAATCCCCCTGACTCTAGAGCCCGCTGTTAATTATTTGTAGAAGGGGGAAGTCTGGGCATGTGGATGTGTATCCTGAGCCACGCTTATCGTTCTTTTTGGTGCACGGTGGCCAAGAAAAACAACTCGTGGCTCGCTGTCACACAGCCCAGCAGGCTGACTTGTCAATTTGCAGTTCAGGCAGACAGAATACAGCACAGGAAATGTGTGTCACACGTCACACTCTCCCACACATCTCTTGGCACTTGCTTGATCCAGAGGAATGTGACCATGGAGAAGAGGTACAATATTGCGATTCGCATTAGTCTGCGTGGATGGAGGTTGTCTGTGTTTGATTTTAGAAAAAAAAGAATCGGTTTTATTTTGTAGCCACTTTATGAAAACCTGTGGGGACAAATACAACTACTGACCTGAATGCAGTTCCTCTTGCTATAGAATTTTGTATTCCAGTGCCGCCCAGAGCGCTCCTCATCTTTCTTTGTCCCAGTGCCCCCAATAAATACAATGGACACTGCCGGAGCGACTTGATAGAAGGCCGGGGCATTGTCAGTTGGTGAGGAGAAAGGGGCTTGTGGTCATATAGATAATAACGTTGCAGAGAGTTCCAGTGTGTGAAAAGCGTGTGCTGACAGCTGAGCAGCTTCTGCTCTTACTAGTTATTTTCCCTTACAGATACAGGGGAATAATTTTGCCAGGATCACCCTTAAAGAGGAACTCTAGGCAAGTAAAATCTTAACCCTAGCAGTGGGGCTACCCCCGCACTGCAAGGGTTAAGTGCTCGTGTTGTCTAGCGAGCCAAAATAACAGAATTATACTCACCTGAGCCACGATCCTGGCTGGCTGCTAGACCAGTCCCTTCAGCCGCACTCCCCCTCCGCTTCAGCAATCTAAGGTCCAGTGAGTCAGAAAATCCTATACTGTGTAGCATGGGAAGACACTGAGGGACATTCCATCGCTGGAGCAGAATGATTTGAAATTAAAAACAATCTGTTATTTGCTAAAGACAAACCTGAAGGTAAAAACAAATAAGTAAATGATTAAACTACAACTGGCACCTCCGGGAGTTTGCACATCTCTTCAGTTGTCCTATTGGTTATTGCAATTTGAAATGGCCTATAACTCGCTGGCTATTGCTCCCCATTGTTTACATTCTGTTGCCGACCATGGCATCTAGACGCCGGCCAACAGCAAGATGTAGACAGAGAAATTTGTGAGCAACTAAATAAATTGAGTTGCTAATGAAATTTTGTTGTGTGCACCAAGCAACCGACAATTGTTTAGTGTGCATCAAGCCAGCAGCAAAACAAAATCGAGCATGTATTATGTCCTTGATTTTTTTTTTTTGCCGGTTTCTTGAATGCCGGATAAAGGGGAGTTTACTGTATATTAGCATGTGGACAGAACTCTGATAACATGCCATCTACATATACCCAGTGCCAGGCTAAATAATACAACCTAAAACCTTACTAGGTTTGTGCAGAGGAAAGAGAATATTTGTATCTATTTAATGTAATTCAATCATGTCCAAACATACATTTTTCACTATTATATTATTATTGATATAGCTATATTATGATTTCTATAGCTTTGTCATCTCCTGTGGTGCAGTACAAAGCATTAACTAAGTTATAAAGATGTGGTTATTTCCGGTCATTCCCCCGTAAGTTACTCGCCGTGCAACTGCTCACTGAAGGATACTAATACGTTGTGGCCATTCTCTAACTTTTCAAAGCATGAAAATTTGTGATCTATGTTGCCAGCGGCTCAATTACTCTAAAGATAATACACATCATACCAATAGCCCGGCGCTATTTTGGGAAATGGCCAAAGCCATTCTCGGAGGTGAACTTATTTCCCATAAAACTGCTGCCAAAGAGACGGCCAAAGAAGCTTTTCTTAAAGCTGAAGTTTAATCTGCTTATATTTTGCCTTTCCTTGTTCATCCTCCCCCCTCCCCCCCATCAACATGCTAATGAAATATTGATTTCTGTTTCCGTTACATACCTTTTTGTAGACCCAGCGATGCCATTTCTGGGTTTCTGTCCTTCTATGCTATGCCGATTGTGACCAGTGGAAAGGGACAGCAGGGTGTTGTACATAGATTCCTGAAAAACATCAGAGCCCTGTCTCAGTATTCTGTTCAAGAGGGGGTACTGGGACTTCATCAGACTCCTGGGAGAACCCACAGAGAGTCTGCCAGATCACCCGGATGTTTGTCGCAGTGACTGGTCTGCCACCCTTCTTTATAGTCGCTGGCTTTAACAACATGGCTTTTGTAGCCCAGGTCCTAAAAAATAGGAGCCTATCTGATTATATTATTCCTACACTCTTAAAAGCTAGGAAATCCACCTCTTGGAAGGTGCATTATAGTGCTTGGAAAGCTTTCTTCGCATACTGCGAGACAAAGAAAATTCCAACCCCTGGACATACTCTGTAGGGTGCACCCTGACTTTTCTCCATTCTAGTCTAGTTCAATATTTGACCTTGAGTACTATCAAAGATAAGTCATATTTCTTGGTGAAAGTCTTCTTACAGGGTGTCACTCGCATAGTATCACCAGTACGTCCACTTGTAACCCTGTGGGATCTCAATCTACTGTCAACTCTTCAAGAGCCAACCTTTGAACCTATCGGAGCTATTTGTTTGTCTCTACTTTTACTCACAAGGTAGCCTTCTCATTGCCAATACCTCTGCTTGTCTCAGTTACCGGCCTTGTCTTGCAAAGAAGCTTTCTGGGGCTACACAGAAAAAAGGCTGCGGCCCATGGCCTCTTTTCTCTCTGAGGTGGTTTCTTCACCTTAATAGGGACTTTATATATCTATCCCCCGTTAATCCCAAGAGGATTTCCCCCAATTGTTTGGCAGTGGTGTGAGCTGTTTGAGTTTACCTCCTGGTTACAGCTTCTTGTCGACTGGCTGACTCTTTCATCATTCCTGAGGGTCTCCATAAGGGACTTCCACCTTCTTGTTTCACCATTTCTAGGCTGTTTAGGCAGCTCATCATTCAGGATTCCACCTTTCCCTGCCACTGCTCAGTCCACTAGATCAGAAGATGCTTCTTCAGCTTTCCGGCATCAGTCATCTGTTTAATAGATTTGTAAGGCTGCCTCCTGGTCTTCTGTTCTCATGTTCGCTAAGTTTTACCAGGTGGATGTTCAGGCCTCCTCTGACGGGTTCTAATGTGAGTCTTTCTGCACTTTATGGCCCAGAATGTTTGGTGGTACATTAATCAGTAGCAAGGTGTATCGGTAGAATGAAGAGGCTTTAGTAATACTCTAAGCCAAGCTCTCCAGTGCCACTTAGTCTCCATTCACACCTGGGCGTCAGCGCTTCCACGTCTAAAATGCACGTTTTTATGCACGTCGTTTCCTCTCATGGTTTGCAAATTTTTACGCATGTTAGGCACATATATGCAAAGACGTGTTTTTTCTTGAACAGGTCAAAATGCATTGCTGTGAACGAGGAAATGTGTATGCAAATTCACATAAAAATGTGCAAAAAGCTTGTGCCGGGCGTTTTAATGCGCTTCCGTTGAATTCTATGTGGCCAAACGTGCTGTAATCTGCCCGAAAGAAGCTCATGTACCTTTTCCAGCGCGTAACCAAACTCTCAGGTGTGAACAAGGGCCACAGAAATGAATGGGATTTCCTGTGTTGAGAGTTTTGTCGCACTTAGCTTTGAGCGTTGAAACGCCCAGGTGTGAACAGGGACTTAGAGGGATTGATAAACCTTATCATTTGTGGACTTTCAGCGTATGCAGCCACTGCTGTATGGTGATTGATGTCAGTGGCTAGGACCCGTCAGTATCAGGCAGTTCCCCATTTCCCTGTCAGTGCCATGTGCTAGTGTTTATTCTATGCCAAGTTGTTTGTTGTTGTTTTACCAACAAACCAGGCTGATTCCATCATATGTTATCACATTGCATGTGTGTTTATGGCTCTGTCACTACACAGATTGCATTCAAATATATTGAAAGGATATTCCATAGCTTATCATATTTTTTTTTTTTTGTAAACAATGTTAAAAAAAAATATGTTCTATTTGAATTTTGCATAATTGTGAAAGGATGTCTGGGCTGTAACAGATGCAGGGAAGAATTGTCCTTTGGTCATCCATATTTCTCTGCACAACTGCCCAGTGATTCATGGAATCATTCCCCTGTTGTCTTGGATTAGAGATTGAAGACAAAAATATCCATTGAATAATCAGAGTAAAAATGAGCATTGTTTTATACTTACTACCATTATTCATGTTGTAACTGCACCAGATATAACGCAACCTACGCGAGTCTTTTCCTCCTGACATACCATTCTTTCCTTTATGTAAATCAGTGTGGAGCTGCTATGTCGCAATTCCCAGAGTGATTGGAGAAAGCTGACTTCCTTGTTTTATGTGCCCTAGCTGCCTCTAAATCCCGTAGGACTTCAGGCACATCTTTATTAAAGCAGAACGCATTCCATGTTCTCATAACTGGGCATTAGTTTCACAATTTTATGATAAAAATGTTTTATTATATTTCACTTAAAATAGGTAATATGCACAGAAGATAAAATACTTGCATATACATTTTATTTTATTTTCCCAAGTAATCTTCCAGGACAGCATGGTCCAGATCAGATGCTGTCCTGGAAGATTCCAGGAAACAGAGTTACCAGGTACCTAACTCAGTTTTTCCGAAGTAATCTTCCAGGACCGCATCTGATCTGAACCATGCTGTCCTGGAAGATTCCTGGAAACCGGGTTACCAGGTACCTAACTCAGTTGTTTTTTTTTGTATTTTGTTTGTAAAAGTTCACAAAAATTGTTGCTTAAAGCTAAACCTTTACCCAAATCTTTAAAATAACAACAAAGACACCTTTAGAAATGTTTAGTGATGACAATCTACAAACACATACTTCTAGATAATTGCCGGCATTGTATTCTTTGCATTCCTTATTTCTCTTTTCTTCATCAGTCTTCTGACAGTGGCAGTGTTTACTAAGGGCAGATTACTAGCTCTCCCTTTACTTCCTGGATTTCTGGCACATGTGACCATGCACATCATCTCGGGAGGAAAATGCCGTTCCCTGAGATCTCGTGGGATTACAGATGAGATTTCCCAGCAATGCTCTGCTGATGACAAGGCAATCCCAGTGTGCATTGCTTTGCCAAACTGAAGTCATTTTTCCCTTTCAAAGCAGGAAGTGAATGCTCTGCAAGTGTAAGTATTTCACAATCACAGCATTTTACACCTGATGTGTATGTTATTATTAATCATCATACATAGAGGGATGCATTTTGAATGTGAAGGTCCGCTTTAAAGTGACACTAAACTCAGGACATAAACCTTAAAAATACATTCCAGTACGGCAACTATTAACAACAATGTCTCTTATTATTTGTGTATCACTCGGCTGTAGATCCTCAAATCATCTCTGAATTGGTGCTGACACTGTCCTTCCTTCTGGAGGGTGACTACTTGTGTTCCCCATGTTCCCTGTGTGTGTTGTAAAGTGACCGCTCCAAGCTCACTTCCATGATGAACTACAATCTCAATACAAATGAGTAAACTAAACATGAGATTGTAGTCCATCACGGGAGCAGGCTTAGAGCGTTGACTACTTTACAACACACACAGGGACCATGGGGAACAAAAGTAGCCACCCTCCAGAAGGAAGGACAGTGTCAGCACCAATACAGAGATGATTGGAGGATCTACAGCTGAGTTATACACAAATAAGATACATGTTTGTTAATAGTTAAGGTACTTGAATGCAATTTTAAGATGTAACTTCTGAGTGTAGTGTCACTTTTCATTTTGCTCCTGTAAACGTTGCTAACTTGTGCCTTTGAGGTTTTATGGGGAGTCTGTTAAAGGAGAGCAGGAAGAAAGGAGCCATTCTGGGTAGAAATAAAAAAAAAAAAAAAACAGTTCATAAAGTTTTTTGTTTTTTTTAACCAACCCATGATCGGCCATTGTAATTAAATGGCTAATGGGGGGACCCAATATTCTAAGAGGACATTTATAAATGTCCATGTTTGAAATGCACATGTACACACCAACTGCTCTCACAGTACCTGTAATTTTGCTGTCATTAGATGGTGCCAGGTCACAGGTAAAATCAATAGCACCCATCAGAAGAGCTCTGTGCCTTGTGATTGATTTGACCCAATCACAACGGTCAAAGTGGCTGTCATCAGCTTCCAGCCCTCCTCTTCCTCTCACAACGGCTCTGTCTGTTTGATGATCACATCTATCTGACTTTTTTGAAAGTTTCATTCTAACTGTAATTTTTGGCTCGTGCCTCGTTTATCAAGATTCTTTTGTCTTTTTGCAGGTAACAGGCCACTCAGCCTTCTTGGATTCATATGTGAAAATCCTTGATATTTCCTTCATAGATCAATATGTTAAAGTTCTCCTTTTGATTGGTGTGTTTGCCCTGGAAAGGTTGCAC
>NW_017306283.1:2019365-2031568 GCF_000935625.1 Nanorana parkeri
TGATTTTGCAGACAGTTCATTCTCGGTGGTTAAAAACTGATACCGTCTATATACAAACAATAGAGTTTGTACAGTCTCTCTAATGGTTAGAAAAACATGTAGGTCGGATCCACACTTTTCCATGCCTATTAGTAACACGTCTGTGCAGGTTCTCATTCATCATAAGTCAAGGCAACTGGACTTGCTATATTTTTCTTGAAGATGTTTCACTGGTCATCCAACCAGCTTTCTCAATTCAGAATTAATGAATTGGTAATTCTGAATTGAGAAAGCTGGTTGGATGACCAGTGAAACGTCTTCAAGAAAAATACAGCAGGTCCAGTTGCCTTGACTTATTTTTTGACAGATATATTAGTAACACATTTTGGGAGTGATATCTATTTAATTCATTTTATTGTTCTGTTTTGTAAAATATTTGTCCAGTCAAAGGGAAAAAAAAAAATCTGAATTGCAGCTGTGGGTAGTTTCCCCAAAATGTGCAGATTGTGGGCAGTAATTGACCATTCCATTCCTTTATTCTCATCATTTCCAAGCCCGAGGAAAGTGTTGTGTTTGCCACTGAAACATGTTCGCGGTTTGATCAACACAATAATTAAACTATTTTTTGGACTCTAACATCTGCTTTGGTCTGTCGCTCTTCTGTTTTCTGTCCTTAAGTTTTTCCCAGGACCTCATTTTGGAAGGTTTTTGAGCTGCCTAATGAGCTAGCTACAAACCAAGTCAGGTGTATATATACTGTTATAAAAGATTGTTGGAGAGGCACCTTTAATAACTATCCATAAACAGACAGACCACACAAAATGGTCGCCATTGAGATTCATACCAGCCTTGTTGTGACTTATGTCCCCATCAAGAAATTTATTTGGATGCGCAAATGCAACAAGGGCACATTTTTCTATTTTGAGGGGAGAAGGGAACAATTGGTCACCATTTTGTAGAGGTTTTCACACGTGTTCAATTATCTCTACAAGTGTGCGCTGGCCCTTCCTCCAGATCTGATACAATCTGCAGAGACATCGGTCTGAATGTGTCCTGTAGGGACTAATGTGTAGGGATGAACGCATTCTGTATGGAGTCTGCAGTGACATCGGTCAGAATGCATCCAATAGGGAAAAGGGAACAATTGGTCACCATTTGTAGATGTTTTCAGGTGTGTTGAACTGAATTATTTCCTGTAGGTGCACGGTGAGCCTTCCTCCAGACCGAAACCACTACTTTTAAAAAAGTATGTAAAGAAAAAATTAAATGTCTTTATTTTTCGATGCAAATTGTCTGCAGTCTGGTAATAGTAGGCAGCGCTGACTTTGAGTAGAAGTTTTACCTTTTAAATAATAAAAAAAAAGTTAATTTGAGTTTTCCATTGTTCTCCTTTACTGCTGGGTAGAAGATGTGGAAACTCACATGATCTGCACGATCCCCTTTTCTTGCTGCGCTGGAAGCTCTGACATTTATGGCGCAATGTTTGTTTCACAAGATTGCCAAACGCTCTACACCAGGGAGCCAGCATTTCGCTTCTGCTGCTGACTCGTATCCAGGAGCGCCCCGCTGACTTTAGATCTTTCATTTTTGTTTTCCTTGTTTATTTTTACTGATTTTTACTGCAGCAGCGTGATTTGCATTCGCCTCCTGCATAATTGCTGGCATCGTTTTCCCTCGGTATCCACGGATAATGGAAGACAGACATGGTAGTGGTAAAACAAAGTACGCTAGGCGATGACAAAGTACCATCACATGATTTTTAGAATTGAGTCCGTCGACAGCTGGAAAGTTTCTTGCGCGTATGCAGAAACTGTAGCCCAGTGCGAGTCATGTCCTCCATAATGTTTAAAATGTGCATGATTTATTTTACAAGGGATGCTAAATACTTTCAAGGAAAGGTTTTAGTTAAACAGTTCTCTCAAAAGTTGGAGTATGTGCTTTTAGTGCTCAGCACCCTTAAAGTTCACCTGTTGTCCTCACAAATATACACATAGAGCAGTCAGGAATTTTATCAACTGAGGATTCATAAACATTAATGTAATTAGATTAAATGAGAGAATTAATGACTGAAGATGTAGCATAGTCAATGGATGTTTAATAGAGACCAGTGATTGACCTGAAAATGTAGCCTGTCCATTCTTTAGAAACCAGTCACATCACTAAGAAAGCATACGGTCCATTAAGCAGAGACCAGTGACATCACGGAGAAAGTAGCCTATCCATTCACTAGAGACCAGTGACCTCACAAAGAATACAAAGAATGCAGGCTATCAATTCTCTAGAGACCAGTGACCTCACAAATAATGCAGCCTATCCATTCTCTAGAGACCAGTGACCTCACAAAGAATGCAGGCTATCCATTCTCTAGAGACCAGTGACCTCACAAAGAATGCAGCCTATCCATTCACTAGAGACCAGTCAGTGACATCACAAAGAATGCAGCCTATCCATTCTCTAGAGACCAGTGACATCACAAAGAATGCAGCCTATCCATTCACTAGAGACCGGTGATCTCACAAAGAATGCAGCCTATCCATTCACTAGAGACCGGTGATCTCACAAAGAATGCAGCCTATCCATTCACTAGAGACTGGTTACATGACTAAAAATCCAGCCTATCCATTTCCTACATACTAGTAATATCACGGAGAATGCAGCCTATCCATTCACCACAAACTGTGCTCAGACTCAGACATGAGACCCGGATCTGCAGTTCGGATGTGCGTATGACACACACCCAAAAAAGGTTTTTCTTCTGGACAGTCTATCCATTTCCTAGATGCTAGTAATATTAATAGTACTATATACAGTTGTGTGGAAAAGTATTGGCCCCCTTCCTGATTTTTCATTGTTTTGCACGTTTGTCACACTTTAATGTTTCAGATCATCAAACAAATTTAAATATTAGACAAAGATAACACAAGTAAACACAACATGCAGTTTTTAAAGGAAGTTTTTTTTATTATTAAGGGAAAACAAAATCCAAACCCACATGGCCCTGTGTGGAAAAGTGTTTGCCATTACCGCCATATTTTACTGTTGGTACTGTTGGTTTTTAGCAAATGAAGGACCCCAGTCACTGCTATGACACATGGAACCCACAACATGGGTATGACATGCGGTGCAGTGAGAAAAAAAATGCAGACGTGCTGCGTTTCTTCACATAGCACTGGATTGCACTGCAGGTCCCCGCAACGCAGTACACAGGGCTGCTGTATGGGACCTGAATGTACAGTTTGTACATGCCAAATAAAGTTAAAAATAAATAAACCGTGTGATGCGCAGAGACAGATCATCACACGGCAGGTCCACTTGACCTGTCGGGACACAGTAGTCCTCTGTTTCAGTGGGCAGGCTAGTGTGACCGAGCCCTTAGGCTTTTGGCTGATCATTCAGCTTTGTCTGCAATTTAAGCTTCAGCTATTCGGCTCTGTAAACAGCAGACTTTTGTGCTAAACCGTTAAGTTGGTAAACATGTGAAAGGCAGCGGGGGTTAAAACCCTTGTGTTGGGCATGATTATGCAAATAATGTTGCCTCTTCTAACACTATATTCACTCTAGTTTCACGGTTATTGAAGATTTTAGAGCAATGCATTTCCTTAATCTTTTCCACACTTTCTTACCGATCTTCAGCTGAAATAAACTCTTTTAGTTTCTGTAGCTTTGTAAAGTTTTGTTTGGCAAGTTTCGTGCAGGTGCCGCGCACATTTGGTAAAGGTCACAAACTCTTTTCACGATTAAAAGAGACTTTCTCGTAAAAAGATCGGTAGCTTTTATAACCCGGGAGAACAAAAGGATACAACACAGAGAAGGACAAAAAAAGCCTTTGAGGGTTTCAATGTTTTGTACTCTGAGCGAAGAAGAATTCTCTGGAGAGGTCTCGGGAGAAACCTGAACTTGGAAATAAAAACGTGGACAGTCTTTGCTGTAAAAATCTGTAGAAAGGATACTTGTCATTAAGTCGGCAAACCGCAAATGGTTTTGTTTGAGGCTCTTTGCATAGTGCAAACTGTAAGTAATATGTCATGAAAATGACAGGGGATATCATGTATCCTGATTATTATATGTTCAACCGTAACTGATATCGAGAAGCAAATACTCAGATTTTCTTCTCGTTATTTTATCTGTATAATTCTTCTTTTGCATTATTAAAAATAGAACTACAGGCAGAAATGAAAAATGTACCATGGCCCGGTTAAGTGCTTACAGGCAGTCCCCGGGTTACGAACAAGATAGGGACTGTAGGTTTGTTCTTAAGTTGAATTTGCATGTAAATTTGGAATTAAGTTTTGTATAGCATAGGGAAAGGTTAACCCCCTGTAATTTGTTTTGCTGTGTGTGCTCCTGTTCAGAAGATTTCACCTCACTTTCTGTCACTGTGACAATTGGATTTTGAAAATGTTGGGTTGTTGTGGGAACAAGGATTGGTGATAAAGCTTCAGTAGAGACACCTTTTTCCCATGATAACTCTTACAGGAGTGAATTTCCCTTCCTAGGGGTAGATTTCCTTTCACTTCCTGTTGTCTCAAGGACAGGAAGTGAGATTAAATCTTCCTAATGAGGATACAGACAGCAGTAAAAACCCCACAGTGACCCAGAAGAAGAGGTGGTTACCCCTCGTCTGCATGTCTAACAAGAGCCAACTTTCTGTAATATACGTACAGTACTACAAACCAGACCCAAAAAGGCGGGCACTCCTCGTTGGCACGAGCGCGGTAGCATTACAACCACACCTGCTGTACAGTATTAGCCTCCATTTGTAAGTAGGGGACCTATGTAAGTCGGATGTTTGTAACTCGGGGACTGCCTGTATTTAAAAATAATATAAAGGAAGCAATAAACATTTTAGGTAATGTTTTTTTGTTTTTTTAACAATCGTTATATGCATAAATGTTTTGTAAATTCTTGGAATACAAGGCGTTCTGTGAATGGGCAAGGGGAGAGAAGGGTGGATAAATAATATCACTTTGCCTGTATGAGAATCACAGCAGGCTGCAGATACAACAATAGCGGCACTTTCCAGCATGAATTAATGTACATGGATTTGGGTTACACCTCATTATGGATGTGGGATAAAGCTAATTAGAGGTAACATTTTTTTTATTGCACAAACACCTCTCTTACTGGAGCTCTGCTTTAACTCTTTAAACAGAACTTGCCTATATAGTCCTATGCAGGATTGGGTAGTACTGGCTCCTAGATTTTTAAAGCTGGCTCCTTGTTCTGGGTGTGTCTGGGCCTTCTTTAACTCTTTTGCCACCAGAGCACATTAGAGCCCTAATGTTACATTTGCAGCCCAACGAAGCTGATCAAACACAGATCGTGCTTGGTCAGCTTCTTCCCCGCCCTCTGTGAGCAGGGAATGACACCTCAGAACCCGGAAGTGACGACATCACCCCTTTCCGTAGTTATTCAGCAGAGCGGGAGATCAGCAAACAGATGAAGTTATAACAGAAGGGTTTCCCTGTCTCTTCTTAGCAATTGAATAGCTGTGATCTGTGGCTGACCAGCCACTGATCACAGCCATTCATTCAAGAATCTGGTCCCCCCTATCTCTGTGTCCTCAAACGCTTTCTCCTTCTTAAAAGGAAATAAATATCAGTATCAGTTTATGTGATGTAAAAAGAAATAAATAGCCCCCATCCACACACAAACACATCACAGTGCTTTAAAAAAACCAAAACATAATTAATCCAACTCTGTGTGCATGGCTGCCACTGATTGGCGCACGGTGTAACTCGCTGTGTTTTGATTACATGTATGCCTGCTTCATTTTATCTCAACAAGATGCACAAATGCTGCTGCAGATCGAGCGTTACCAGAACGCATAGACATCAGGCCAGCCTTCAAATTTTTTGCATGTCGCTTCTTTCCAAATCGTTACCAGTTTTCGCTGATAACGATTTGTGTGTTGTCATCGGAAATATTGGTTTTATAAACATTTACGCAACTATCACGAGACCTACACAATCGGTAGCATCATCTTTTTATTGCGTTGGTCCTGCGCTTTCAGAAATTCTGCGGTTTTGGGGGGTATTTTACTAACTCGGAAAGCTGCAAGTGAAAAATTTTAAAAGTAAAATTGCAAAAACCGTCTTGGCAGCCAAGGGTTAAAGCGGAGAGTGGGGCCCGGCAGCGAAAGGGTTAAAGACTATAACGGCATAGGTCAGGGATAGTGGCTCCATTTTCTGCTATATCTCTATGTAGCTTTGCTGCTCTCTGGCCATTTCCTGTCGAGGTCAGCAGATTATTGACAGCCTATTATGTTCCACAGTCACCAGTTTAGAGGAATATTTGGGAGTGATGTATGGCCGAAGCGCCAGTTGTATTCACTGGCTCACTATTATTGTACACACTCATTTTTGTTGCTCCAATATTTATGAGCATACAAGCTGTCAGTTATGTTGGAGCCAATGCTATTGCTACTGAGAAGAAGCCTGTGCCTCTTTCACTGCATCTGAACACAAGAATGGCTTGGAGCTGGTAGAAATGTGCTGCTTACGACGCAGCAAATATATACATTTAGGTCTGCGCTCTTCTCTTTTTCTGGTGTAGATAAACTACAGTAAAGGTGAACGTAAAGTCTAGTTGAACCTTCCGTTTACATTAGCTAACTACATGTCAGATGCATCGAAACAAAAGGTGTGTGAAGTCTTACGGTATGTTTCCTTTATAAAGCAGCCCCAACCTCCATAGAAAAGCCTGTCCCCTGCCAGCATGTGGCAGGGAAGGACCCTTGCTCTCTGTGTGAAACCAGTGGTCTCTCTGTAGAGGTACCCCCTGCTGAGTCAGTGGCAGTGCTGTCCAATCAGCAGGGTGTGAACCCAGTTTACCTGAATTTGCCCAAGCTCACTCAAAACTGTGTTTGCCACTCCCCCATTTCAGGTCCAGTCAGTGCCAGCAGTTACGGCGGGGGCATTCCCGGCCCCTTTTGTGATGTATGGCTTGTGAGGCGGGGCATGCGCCTCTCTAAAACTGATTTGGTTTAGGAGTAGGGGGTGGCAGTCACAGTTTTGAGCGGCCTTGGGTGAACTCGCACCAAGCCCAGCCCCATCACTGTCTCCTACATACTTTGAAGCATTGGATACGGTAGTTTGTGGTGGCTCCGACTGGATGGTGGGGGAGTGCGGGAAAGGTAAATAAGTCAGGATGCTCTGTGGCTTTTCTTTAAAATGACAACTGAGGGTCTCTTTAAGGACGTTGCTTTCCTGCATTTGACATGCATTTGGTTACCCGCACACCAAGGTCCAATGCAGCAAAGCAAAGTTTCGGAACCTACCGGCGTCCCTTCATCAGTAAAATAACATAGTGACTGGTCATTGTTATTTGCCTGATGAGGGGACCTCGGTAGCTTCCAAAATGTTGCTCATACTTGTGATGCCGTGTCTATCTGCTGTCAATAAAAGGAGTATTGATGCATTGGACCTTGGTGTGCGGGTGACTATCTCCTCTACGTTTTGAATTCGTGCTGCACCAACTGCACGTCATTCCATCATTCCAGCACCCTTCTGCATACTGCAGTGGGATTCCGGTCTGGTGTGCAATGGTATACCTGTTTATTGTGACATGCATTTGGAACACACTTCAAATTCAGGGTAGCAAAATACCATTGACTTTAAAAGAACAATACACATGACAGTTCATAGGCTGTGTTTGACCTTCTTTGCCTTGTGCTGCCTTTCTTTGGGCACAACATGTCTTTTTTGAGGTGTGTTTGAACTGCAAGCAAAGCAGGTCAGACGGAGCCTTTTTGTTGTTGTCATTTGCTGCATTTTCCTTGAACCCTGAGGCTAGATTCACACATAGGCGACACCTCACCACGCAGTCAGGATTCGCCAAGGTGTAAACCGATCGCGCTGTGCTGCCATTAGTCGCGCCGGGCTAAAACAGCCGCGCGTCATGTATCGGAAACAAAAGGTTCTTGTACCTTTTTTCTGCGATTGCTGTGCGGATGTCACCCCATTGAAATCAATGAGGCCGCACGGCAATCGCTGCCGGCATTGTACAGGACTGTGCGATCCCGGAACGTGTGTCCCAGTTGTCGTGTGGTGTAGTGCAGGTGTGAACCCAGCCTTGACAATTCATTTCTGGGATAGAAATAGCCAACCTTGCATGGACAACAAGACAGAATGTGCTGACCAAATGATGGCAAACTGCTTTTTTCTTTATTAGATTTTTTGGATCCTGGAATTCGTCTCGCCTTGCTTATGGTCCTTTTTGAAGCATTTGTTAGGCTTGTATAGTTGCATTGTTTTAGACTTGGTACTCTTCTGTTCCTCTTTATGCCTTTGCTTTTAGTTTTGCAGGACATTTTGTAACTGTCAGGAGTTTCATAAGCCTCCTTCCTTCAAACTGAAATGTCAGTAAATGGGAATTTGGATGAATCCCTCTGTTTCCTTGGCCGATGCCTCTCAGGATATACAATATTTTATTTTCCACGAATTTTCAGCGGATCTTCATTGTATGTGAATTCCAGGCTTCTAAAACCAGTCACGTCAACTAAACACAATTTTTCCTTTATTTGATCTAGCAGTGTCCCTTTATTGTAACAGTCACTCTTCCCAGAATGCCTCGCAGAGAGAAATTAGGTCGTTTCAGAGGTTTTTTCCCCTCTGAAGGCAGGTTTTCCACATGCAGGAACATTCTGATCAAACAATCATTGGGTTTTTTTTTTGGCTTTTTAACTTGTTAATGTCGCTAGTCTGTAGTTTTATGTAAACAACATAAACCATTAGTGTCTGCATTCTATTTCTGTTTCTTGCGTTGACTTGGATGTAATATTGATTATTGTATATTGATTTCCTTTGTTCTGAAACTTTTCCCCTGGAGATCTATGCAAAATGAAACACTAGAGACCATTTGTATTGTTATTTTAAGCCTTGAGTTGTCCATATATTTCCCAGTTCAGGTACCACACAGCAATACACATTCATATGTGATGTTTGAGAGGTATCTTGAGCTTTACTGTCCAACACCATGATGGAAATAAACTCTTGGATGGGTCCTCATATGCAATGAATAAATATATAAAAACCTGTATGCTGTAGGACTTGGCACTTTTAACTTTTACTTTTAAAAGAGAACTAAAGCCAAACCTGTTTTTGGCTTTAGCTCTCTTTTGGGTCACAGGAGGACAATAATTCATGTCCTCCTGTGACCCAAACTCAGAATAGGCTTCTGCCCGCTATATACTGGCAGCACAGAACAGTTCTGCAGCTGGGAAGAATCCTGACAATGTTGCCAAGGTCCACCCCGCTGTCTGATTAACAGCTGGCTCTTCCTCTCTAGAGCCAGAGCCAGCCGGACCGGGGGGATCGGAGGAACGGCCCCACCGGGTGAGAGGAGAAACCGCCCGGTGGAGCAGCAGCGGAAGTATGGGAGGCAGCGGGGAAATGTATTCACAGCGCCTCTTCTCCCAGCTGGTGCCGGCTGCAGCGGTCTGTGTCCCCGCTGCCTCTGCCGACACAGGCGGGGAGAGCAGTGGGGATTTGAAGGGACACAGACCGCTGCAGCCAGCACCAGCAGGGAGGAGAACAGCGGCAACTAATCGAGGATGAGAATCGTTACCAATGATTCTCATTATCGTTTTTAATCGATTTAACCAAATAGTTGTTGCAACTCTAATGTGCTTACTGCCAGTGAATCTTACACATACTTCATAACAATCATTAGATGTTGCTGTTATTTTCTCAAAGATTTCAATCAAATCTAAGCAAAATTAAAATATATCTGACCTTTTTCAAGAAATGTTTTTTAAAGGATTTAAAGTGGACTTTTACTCCCCCCCCTTTACTAAAAATCACAACAGCATGATATGACTTATAATTACTTAGTTACCATTTTTCTGGTTCTTCCTGGTTGATTTTCCAGGAGGCAGACTCAGAGTTTAAGGAAGTAAAGGGAGATGGAGCTATGGGCCCTTAGTCAAAATGGCCACCGTGAGAAGAATGCGAAGTAAAAAAAATAAAGTATGCAAAAAATAAAAGCCGGCAATTATCTAAAGGAATGTGTTTGTAGATTTTCATCACTAACCATTTCTAAATGTGCCTTTTGTTGTTATTTTTAACATAAAGGTTGAAGCTTCTCTTGTGGTGCTGGGAGTCACTAAACCACATACAAATACTTTAGAGGGGTGGTAGGAAAAGATCACTTAAGTTTTAAACTCAATGTTCATGAAAGGAATATATAGTTTTATTTTATGTATTTATGTTTAGTATTAAAAAATAATGTAAAGTCTTAAAAGAGAACTATGAGGTAAGTGTTTTTCCCCATAGTTCTCTTTAGGGACACGGGAGGACATATACTAACCTCCTCCCGTTACCCAAAGCTTAGTATATAGAAGGCTATTGCCCGCGATATACTGAGAGCATCGAAGCCGGGACAGATCCAGACTGTCGTGATCCACCCAGCTGGCTGATTGATAGTGGGTTCTGCCTATCTAGAAGCAGAACCAGCTGTTCCCGCCCTCTTCTATTTCCGTTCCTCCACTCAGCGCTGGAGGATCGGAGAGGGGAGGGGGGAATCCCTGCGGGGGAGCGGTGATTGTCAGTCACCGCTCACTGCTTGGAGACGATCGGGAAGTGAGCGGATTGGCAGCATGTTTTTGCTCACTTCCCGATCGATAGAGCCGACCTGTGACAGCTTCTTTGTCACAGGTCAGCTCTATATATGAGGATGAGTGGAAATCTCTCACATCATAGTTCTCCTTTAATTCAATCTGAATTATACTGCTTGAATATTTCATGTTACAAATTACAGCTCTCATGTGATGCTCTATGTAAGCTTTGTTCACAATACAGATAGCTGAATTACTCTGAGGTAGAGAAAAGAAGGGGCCACTGACACTGCAGTATGCTGATCAATATGTCTTTATTGACGCTTGCTCAATATCACATAACATGAAGTTTTGTGGCCAAGGAGGGTCCCCTTCATCACTGTTATCACTGTTTTGCAAGATGAAGCCCAGCCCTGAAATGTCATGTTATGTAATACACAGCATGCGTCAATAAAGGCGTATTGACCAGCATACTGGAGTGCCAGTGACCCCTTCTTTTTCTGATATTGAACGGTACCATCCATTTTTCACTACTGCATCCTTCTTTTCCAAAGTGACTTACTGGTCAGGAGTGTGATGGGACTCAGAGGAGGGATGCGCACCCCCCCCTCTGCCTCTACTACCTAAAGCTGGCCATACACCTCCTAGATGATCTGCAGATTTTCTATGGTCAGAGGGAAAAAGTGCAACAGATTCCTCCATCTACGCTACACTGTGTGTATGGAGGAATCTCCCGCTTGGGCAAGTGGGCTATTGCCCGTTATATACCGAGAGCGCCGCAGGCGGGACGAATGCCAGCAATACTGTCTGGATCTTGCTAGTCGGCCCCTGCTGGCTCTCAAAACACCTGAACAATGCCTAGATCCAATCAGATTGTTCAGGTATTTTGGGAGCTAGCGGGGCCGACTAGCAAGATACTAAAGCTTGGCCCAGTGGGAGATTCCTCCGTCCACACAGTGTAGCGTAGATGGAGGAATCTGTTGCATTTTTTCCATCTGACCATAGCAAACCTGCAGATAATCTATAGGTGTATGGCCAGCTTTATTCAGGAACATCTTAACGTACCATTACAGCACAAAGTATTGTATTCTGGGAACTGGTAAATGCCGGTAATTATAGTATTCAATATATGAATTCCTTCAATTTTTTTGCATTACTTTATTTTTACAATGGATTCTGATGAATGATCACACTGTCGGTCGTTCTTACAGTCAGTTTTTATTTATAAGGTTCAAACCTTTTATTTCAAAAGATAAAAACACTGCTGCTGTAAATGCTTAAGGACTCATTCACACTTTGCCACTTATGTTTTTACGCAGAGTTCTGTCTGCAAAGCTGTCACACTGGATGTGTTGTTAATGCTTCTAGATGCTTAAAATGATGCACATTTATGCGTCTTTACACATATATGATGTTAGATGCGTCTGTCCTTTATCCAATGAAACAGTCCGTTGGAGTAGTCAATGAGATTTCTGCAAATAAACGTAACTTGTGTCTTCATGTGTTTTGATGCATTTAGATGTTCAAATCAATTCCTGGACGCACGTGACTTCTATTTTTTCTAAACGCAGTTAAACTGACTGAATATAGAAACATCTAAACAAGGCGTGAATAGGCCCATTGGAAATCATTACGTGTGTGTGTGTGTGTGTGTATGTATATGTATATA
>NW_017306283.1:2031612-2031926 GCF_000935625.1 Nanorana parkeri
GTTCCACTTTAAATGGTCACTTAGTGATGATCTTCTCTTATTTGTGTCTTGTGGTCTGCTACATATAACATTGAAAGTGTTTCGTTATATCCTGTTAATTTTTTTATAAAATACCTGTTGCTTCAGCTAGAAATCTTGTGAGCTGATAACTTTCTGTGCTCACTGCCTGTGCTCGAGGAGCTGTTATGGAGTTGGAGGAAGGACGGGGTTAATGAGAGGGCTGTGGCCTTTGTAATGCATCAGAAATTAAGTAGGCAGGGCTGACACCATGTGCTTTGGCATTCAGAGGCAAAAATATACGGGGGGGGGGGGGG
>NW_017306283.1:2032166-2056106 GCF_000935625.1 Nanorana parkeri
ATTTATCAAAACCGGAGCAGACAGAATCTGGACCAATCAGCTTCTCTGTTTCATTTTCCAAGCTTAACTGAACAAACTGAAGAGAGAAGCTGATTGGTTGTTATGGGCTATTGCATTAGATTCTGTCTGCTCCGGTTTTGATAAATTTCCCCCCACTGAGTTTACATGTCAAGGGGCTTATGTATTTTTCTGTAATTACAGCATATTTAAAGTCATACCACATAGGGAAATGGACATATATTATTATTATTATTATACAGGATTTATATAGCGCCAACAATTATTGCACAGATGTAAGAAATATGGTTTTCTTTTATTATTATTTTTGCTGTCCAAATTTGCTTTGAAATCCCTCTATATCCCAATGCCCATCTTAAGACTACCCTGTCCACAGGATGACAACCCTGCAGTCATTTCCCAGCAGAAGGACCATACCTGTCACCCTGTTTAGGAAGTAGAAAATCATGGGATAAACTGGCAGGATCAGCAGTTATTACAACTATCTTACAATGGTGATCCAGAAAACAAATTCTGCAGATGGAAGCCGCCATGAGTAAAGCTCATCCATAGGTATGAATGAGGCCTCCTCTGTGGCAAGATGGAGCCACTCAGTAAGGATCACTGGAATGGGGGAGTAAGGGACATATGGAAGTATTGTAGCAGGTGATCTGCATTCAGGGTGATGGGGGATTTAATTGATGGACAACATTACTAAAGGTACAATTGTCCTTTTAAAGCCTTGGTTATCAACTGGTGGGTCGTGACTCAAAAGCGGGTCGCGACCCTGTGTTCAGTGGGTTGCCGCATGCCTTCTACTTTTCTAGGTGAGAGTCTCCTCGGCGTCCCCCTGAGGATCTACTCCGTTTTCGTAAAGGTAGGGAGACTGGGTGGATCTTAAAAAATATATATATATATATTTTGGAGTGTGTATGTGTGTGTGAGAATGTCTGTGAGTGTGTAAGATTGTGTATGTCAGTGTTTTGAGGGCCCGTTCCCACTAGTACAGTGCGTTAATCGAACAGCCCCGTGCAAATATCGCACTATATCGTACCACGCAATCGCATCTACTACACATTCTGGTGTTGGAGGTGCATTGCGTTGCCATTCATTTGAGCGGACCACGCAGTACTGCAATGCCTTGCGTTCCATTGCAGTTCGACTCGGGCCACGACTTAATGATCAAGGACAAATGTGGGTCCGGAGGTTACGCAGGTAGAGAAGCTTGCCAGTGATGAGCCTCACTGCAGATTCTTGACACTTCCTTCTTCCATTCACAATCCAGTTTTGCTTAGAAAAGTATGTGCAGGTCTATTTGTAAACTGAGTAGTCATTCTGGTTTTATTTTTTTGTTTCTCGCACCCTTTAAATATTCTCATTAAGTAGGCAGATCACAAAATAATCTGCAGACAGCAGGCAGAGAATTTCGGGAAGCCAGGAATGCGGCACATTGATAAACTGGGAAACGTTTCCCCTCAGAGAGACCTTCTGTTCTTTTCAGTATTCTGTCGTTTTGTTTAATAATATTTCATGATTTTATGAATAAGTAGCCGGATGGGGTATTTATAGCGGCTTCTGTATATCTGAGATCTGAAGGCTGCTCATTAAAGAGATCCGCTGTTGTTCCTCCGCAATGTAACACACTGCAAAGTTCTGTTTTCCCTCTCCGCCGTGTGGGCATAGCTGTTGGCGACGGCATTTCTGTAATGCGGCTCGGGATAGTTTTGGGTGACGTCATTACGGACAAAAATACCTTCGCTTTATCACGAAGGTCCAGGTTTTGCCTGCGTTCTTTGATGATGAATCGAAGGTGCATTCCAGTCAAACATGAAAACATTCATTTTAAGTACAGTCGAGAGACTCCGCTTATCTGCTAAGTGGCTGTAAAGCTGAACTTCAAATAAAATACAGAAAAAATGCATATATTGGAGCTGTGTTGGCTGTCAAATGACTTGTATATCTACCCATCCAGTCCTGAGATTTGCACAGCAGGCGGATGATGGTACTTTCTTTGTTACAATTATAGACATTACAGTGCATACAGTGGTGTTCTCTCTCTACACCCAGCTGGCTGATTGGATAATGAAGGAGCAGCAAGAGACTGATAAGGTCATCCCTCTGCTTTCTATACCCATAAGCATGGTTCTTGTTATTACTTTTTAATGCAACACAACTTATAGGCTCCTAGTCTTGCTCCTCTTACTCAGTGCTGCCGTAATGGTGTTTGGAGGAAGCTAATATTAAGTTAAAGTGGGCCTTTACCCTTTTCCTAAAAATCACATCAGCATTTAGCTTTGAATGCTGATATGAAATCATCTTGCATTCATTTGTTAAAACATATTTTTATTTTACTTCCAATTTCATTTTTTCCCACTTCCTGGTCCTCTTGGGCTTTAGTAATGTGATCTGTGCCCAAGCGTTGCATCCTGGGAAGGTTGCATCAGCAGAGTATTGCTGGCATATCTCAGCTGTAATCTCACGAGATCCCAGGGAAAGGCATTTTCCTCCAATGGGATTATGTGCATGGTCACATGATCTAGTCACATGTGCCAGAGTTCCAGGAAGTAAAGGGAGACCTAGTAACCTGCCCTCAGTACACATGGCCACTGTGAGAATAATGGGGTGGAAAAGAAAAATAAGATATGCAAAGAATAAAAAGCCGGCAATTATCTTGAAGTATGTGTTTGTAGATTGTCATCACTAAACATTTCTAAATGTGTCCTTGTTGTTATTTTGAAGATTTATTTTGATCTGTCCATACAGATTACATCGAACACATAACACATTTTGAGATATCACCAGACACCTTTCTAGTCTCACCAAGATAAATATCATTGCACTATTTATTATTACAAGATAGATGTTTGGTTATGACACTTCTCCCCAGAGCTAGGATCACACAGAGCCCTATATGTAGGGCACATGTGTATATATATATACACATATATGTAGGGCGCATGTGTATATATGTATGTATATATATATATCACTAACTAAAAGGATGGGTGGAAACACATGCAAATAAAACAAAAGAGGTTTCCGGTTAAAGTATCTGATAACTTATGTAACCTCGATATAGAATATAGTCATATATAGATTTACATACATGGGCATGAGGCATTGGATGATCAATTTACTATATGTGTAACACTAAAGAAATGCAATCACACAAAAAAACAGGTCCATGGATGTTGGAGTATAAGAACACTACAAGATAGGCATAGGCAGCCTTATCCTCCTGCATGGACCCGTAATCCCTCCCTCCTACTGCGGCCCAGAGTTCCCCCGGGACAAAAACTGTACGGAGTGTTTCCTTTGGAGGATTCTTATCCCCGCCTACACTCCACACAGAGAGCTCGACCCACATTAAGCCACTCCCATTGGGTGGTGAGTAATTGGTGTACGTTGGTGTGAATGGTGGTGGGACTCTCTCCGTTGGGTATAAGTACCCAGGCACATGTCTCTGTACACTCTATACAACTAAAATAGACCTATTAGTGAATTGTGGACATGTATTGATTAAATGTATTGTTTCTTGTTAGATCAGTTCACAATCCCCTGATGAAGCCAAGTTGTGAAACGCGTAGGGATTGGACACACTGAATGTATTGGACACACTGAATGTATTGATCTATAATGGATATGTATAGTATGTCAAACGGGTCTATGCTGCTGGTCTAACTTTGTTTTAAACTTTCCGCAACTGGTTGTTGCTTTTTTATATGTATATTTATAACATAGGTGAAATAAAAATAAACCTTTTTTACCAAATTTCAAGCCATGGTGTAGTACCTCTCGAAAACCCCTGTTCTTCTTCTTGTGTTGTAACTCTTGAAGTTCAGTTACTAGTTGCATTAAAAGAAAATAAATATCTGCTGGGAGTTCAGCCTTCTTCTGGACCTGGCTGCTAGCTAATTCCCTGTGTTTTTGAATATTGTTTCTTCTTCTCCGACTGGTTCAATCCTTGGAAATGCAGTCCAGGTATTCCCAGGTTCTGAGTACCACCCTCTGTATATCTCAGAGGAGGGGAAGCTTTTTGCAGGACTCTGTTACAGGCAGCTGTATTGGGCGCCCCAGGAGTTTGACAGGGCCTCTTTAAAGTGATGTAGTGGGTACCATTCTGAAGTCCTGTTCAGTCACATTGTAAAATGTGACTCGGCTGCTCTATATTCATTTCTGTTCTGTTCTTCTGGCAGTGTGACAGCACTGCAGCAAACCCGATGCCAGTGCCAGCAGTGAGTTATAATTGATACAAGCACCCACACTCACATTTCAGTGACGTTCACCGGTCAACCATAAACTAAATGCAAAACTCCAGACTGAGAGAGAAGTAGGACATCTTTCTAAAAGTAGAATATAATAAAACCACAAATCAGGAAATTGTTTTATCTATTGCACATGCATTAAAAATGGCTAATAAGTAGCCCAAAGTCTAGAATTTGTTATGGTCTGTGACAACGTTGTTCTCACATCGTGCTGATTGACGGAGCAGCCAACAGCGAGGAGAGTGGGAGAAGCTTTTGAAGCAATATGGAAGACGGGCTTTGTTTCTTGGCTCCTATCTCATCCGTAACATGCTGTGAAGGAGCAGTCAATACATTTGTCTTCCATGGCTTCTTAAAGTGGCACTGTCAAGTAAAATAATGGCGACAGGCTAATCATACAAATGCAATGCATTGTGATTATTCTGAGACACAGACGTGAATAAAAACTTCAGGTTCTTACCCTTCCCCAGTAATAATCATGAGATAGTCCTGCACTTATAATAAGCCATATATCTCCATGTTCACGCACACGATACACTTTGATGAAGATATGTACATTAATAACCACCTTTTGCAAAAAAATAATAAATGCATTTTTGCATTGGAGCCTGCAGTGTATTTAAATTGCGATCAGTGAATCATGAGTGCATTGCTCAGGCTCCTGTAGACTCTTCCTCCAGCCCCGGAGCCATATGGAGGTACGGACCTTTGGTTTTGGTGCTGAAGGAAGTAAACCCTGGACTACACAGTGTGGTGATGTGACCTCCCTTGTGCTTCATTGAGATCGATTCATTCTTTTTTTCCCCTGTGAATGAGTAGCTCAGCTTTGCAGGCGGAACCAAATTCAAAACGGATTCGAAACAAAGCAAAATGTTCCTGGGAGAAGAACCCCAAAATTCTGGTTGGTGGGGTGGTTTGAGGGTGGGAGGTTTGTGGAATGTGACCATGTTTCTAAATATATGCGTAAAACATGGAATATGGACAGAAAGGTGAACTATGCTTTAGCGCTAATCACAAGTAAATGTAATATTATTGAAAAGATTAAAGTTCCTCTTTAGGGATCCTGATCCCTTGTTCTCCCCTGTTCTCGGGAAAGCACCCCTCCAGTAACATACACTGGATGGAGGAAGTCCGGTATAATAATGACGGGGCTGGAGAGTCATAGGTAGGCTGAATAAGGTAGCTCTCGGCAAGGCTGAATCACAGATTGCTGTGGAGTCATGCCAGAATGAATGACTTACCCTGACGAGATCTGCGGGAAAATAACAAAGGTTTTAAGTAAAGTGAACCTGTCAGCCATTTTCAGCTTTAAAAAGTAAAAGGGATAACTAAAAGCAAGAATCACAAGGTGCTTCTATTTACTATGTTAGCCAGAAAAGCTGCTTCTGTGTGCCCCTCTGATGCTGGTTTCACTTTGTTACATAGAGTTCAACTTCTCTGACTTTGAGACTAGGGCCCCGGTCTCCAAACTTTCCAGTGAGAGTTCCTCAATTTCAGGTGCTCTCATTGTACACATTGCTTAAAGTGACAAAGGCAAATTCCCCCCCAATGCTGGTGTAAGGACTTACCTTAAATGATGCCTCTTGATCCGATCATCTTCTTTCCTGTACTTTTTAGCTGTCCCTCCAGCGCTGGTGCGGGTCTCCGATCCAGTGCTGACTCCTCTGTCCTCCTCTCCCCTGATGTCCCACGAAGTCTGTGCGGGTGCACGCTGCTCCATAGACTTACCATGTGTTTCCCATCATCTCCCGGCCGAACATCTGAAATGCGCATGCGCCCGCCCCAAGATCCTTTGCAGCCGCCCGAGAATTTCAGATCTTCAGACGGGAGCGAGCGGCGGAGACACGGGTAAGTTTTAACCCTTTTTTTAAACTTAAAAAAAAATGTTTTTGCATATATCTACTGCTATATATGGGGCTCTAATTATTATCCTATAACTAATAGTTCAAAGCTCAGCTCTAAATCAGGAAAATCATATTATTAACATTCAGAAATCTAGATCAGAGAGATAAGTGGAAGAGGCTTTTCTTGCAAATAAATGTCATACCCGGTGTGTCATTATTCCTTCCCTAGCCAGCACCTTTTAAAGGGAACCTGTATTGAGAAGAGTATATAGGCTGTCATTACTGAAAGATTATTTTAGTTTTTTCTTTTTTAGATGTACCAAACGTAAGTGATATAAGGACAAACCGTAACAGTCCATTACATTTGTAATCAGGACCCTTGTATTACATGGTGGTAAATCTAAAGGAGATTGTACATTCAGATTGCATAGTTGTTGTTCAACTGCAGCAGAGAAGCCAGGTCTTCAGGTTTTTTTATTATTGTGCTAGGACTGCGTATATCTCAGGACTGGATAGACAGAAGGGCAGGAAAGCCAATTCCTATATATGTATTTTGCCGTTTGCCTGAAGTTCCGCTCTAAAGCATACAGATGTAATTGTTCCCATACGTTCCACTTTTCTAAAATAAGAGACCTCCATTGAGGCCAAAAAAAAAAAGAAGCCGTACAGTATAATTTCTTTCTTTCTAGTAATTGTAAAGAAAACAAAGCATTCCATATGTGAAGACGTCCTATTTCTAAGTATTTGTTTGAAGCTTCCACAGTGTTTACTATATAAACATTCAGAAACATATCATCTCTGCTTATGTATAGCGTACATAACCAACTGACTAAACCTGGAAATCCCTCGTACGTTGAAGTGGTTTCTGATTATTGTTATAGAAATGTGTAACAGTTTATGAGCACGCAGGCAGCTTTGCACCAAGACAGGGTGTAGGTTATGTTTTGTGTGTCTGCATTGTGGAATCTGGTGATTAGGATGAGAATGGCTAACCAGTGGCCATTTTGTTCTTTCCCTGAGTACCAGATTTTCCCTGAGTACCGGTATATGAGCAACCTAGATGACAAAAAATGATATATAAAGAGATTTCCTCCTTTTCACTACGCTGAGAGCTTGGACATAGGGATTTGTAGCTTTGTTTTTAGACACTGAAGCTGTTTTCCACAGGCTTCACCTAATGCAAATATTATGTTAGAAATGTATTAAAGAAAATGCAATTTTGTGGGCAGAATTTGGGCTACCCCTTCTCATTTACATACTTGCAGTGAATCGTTCCTGAGAGAAATAAGGGCGGCTCTCTTTGCTGACTTTATGCAGAAAATGATAGTTGCCTGGCTGTTATGCTGGTCCTCTTGCTTCAGTACTTTCTACCACTGACCCAGAACAAGACCTGACCCTTTCTACCACTGACCGAGAACAAGTCCGGACCCTTTCTAACACTGACCCAGAACATGTCCTGACCCTTTCTACCACTGACCCACAACAAGGCATGACCCTTTCTACCACTGACCCACAACAAGACTTGACCCTTTCTACCACTGACCTAGAACAGGTGCTGACCCTTTCTACCACTGACCCAGAACAAGATCTGATTCTTTCTACCACTGACCCAGAACAAGATCTGACTTTCTACCAGTGACCCAGAACAAGATCTGACCCTTTCTACCACTGACCCAGAACAAGACCTGACCCTTTCTTCCACTGACCCAGAACAAGATCTGACCCTTTCTACCACTGACCCAGAACAAGACCTGACCCAGAACAAGACCTGACCCTTTCTATCAGTGACCCAGAACAAGTGCTGACCCTTTCTACCACTGACCTAGAACAAGAGCTTGCATAGAGCTACCTGTTTTTGCTCCTAATTCCGTAGCAGGGAAGCAGAAGGAAAGGTACGTATGTGCAGCTGGGAAGGTCGGTATCCAAGTCCTGGAAAGCACAGGTTCACTTGACAGAATAGTATTGGAGGTTGTAGCTTGCATGGAGCGGGGCAGCTCCTGAATGTATGGAATGTGTTTACATTCTGCAGTTACAGTGGAATGAGAGCAGTTAAGAAGTGGGAAGCTCTGGGCTGTGATCCCTCAGCTGTTGACCAGCACAATCTTAAACCAATATTTACATTGGGAAGCATTTTGTGATTAGGAAGCCAATTGAGTTATTGGCTTTTTAGACTTTGAGATAAGGGACTGTGATTGACAAGTTCTGACCAGGGTCCTGGAAGCTTAGGTAGGGTTTGTGTAAATGGAGTCATAAGTAGGTCAGAGGCAGCCGCAGGAAAGCGTGCATTTATTTCAGGGTAAGTGGATTGCTTTGAGATGCATTTTTTGGGCAATTACATCAGAAATTACTTAATTTGGGAAAATGCAATCTGATGCATGGGGAAAACAAATTATCATTGCTACATTCAAACTTATTCAAACACACTGGGGGGGGGGATTCATCAAAACTGGAGCAGACAGAATCTGAGAATCTGCAGCAGTTTCCCATGGCAACCAGCCAGCTTCTTTATTCAGTTTGTTCAGTTAAAGAGAGAAGCTGATCCCCTCTGTGCCTATCAGAAAAGCTTAAAGCGATATTAAACCTTCCTTTTTTAAATATTTGCTATAAGGATGCCCACCTTTGCCTGAGGCTGCTGTTTTTCTTTAAAATCTTTAAAGTCCTCCTTTTCAAGTGGGTTCCCACAGCCTTCTACCCCCTGCACGGGTGTCTCCATCGGCTACTGGAGGCGCCCATGCTCGCTCGTGCCCGCAGTGGCTGTTTGCGTCCATAGAGGCCACGCCCCTTCTCTCTTTGATGGCAGAAGGAGCCTATGGCTCCTCTGCCATCAATATTCTCCCCCTGCTAACCAGTAAGTACGGGGGAACAGAGGATGACTTTGGGACCAGCGGCGGGGACGAGCATTGCTGAAAGGTAAGTGTGGGGGGGACTGGGGGAGAAAAAGGTTCTGGGTGGTTTATACCAGAATGCAGAGAATGCATTAAGGCAGAAAAACGCCCAGACCTTAAATGAGAACTATGAGGTGAGTGATTTTCACTCAACCTCATAGTTCGAGCCGACGTGTGACAACAAAACTGTAACAAGTGTGCCCAAGTGTTGCATCCTGGGAAGATTACATGAGCAGAGCATTGCTTGCAAATCTCATCTGTAATCTCACGAGATCTCAGGGAAAGGCATTTTCCTCCTCTGAGACGATGTACATGGTCACATGTCCTAGTCACATGTGCCAGAGTTCCAGGAAGTAAAGGGAGATCTAGTAATCTGCCATCAGTAAAATTGGCCACTGTGAGAAGAATGGGGAGGTGAGAAGAATGAGAGGGAAAAGAAAACAAAGGTATGCAGAGAAAAAAAGCCGGCAATTATCTAGAAGTATCTGTTTGTAGATTGTCATTACTAAACATTTCTAAAGGTGACTTTGTTGCCATTCAAAGATAAGGGGAAAGTTGCTCTTTAACTTGACAGGATCATCAGCCAAACACAAACTTTTGCCTATGTAGTACAAGTAGATGGGTGGTACCATAAACTGATCAGGCCATAGTACAGATGACAGGAAAAGGGAGAGGAAACACTGAGCCAATCTACTTCTTTCCATAGGACACTTGTTTTAGCATGTTTGCAGGAGGGGAGAGCACATTGATGACATCATCAATGTGCTGCTTCTCCACTGACAGATCAGTAGGAAGGAGAAGTGAGTTAGGAATGGAATATTAGCAGCCATATTTCCCTCCAGTCATCTATCAGATGTGTGAGTACCATCACAATGATTTTCAGGGGAGGGTGGATGTTGTATTGCTCAAACAGGATGGTTGCAGCTGTAGAATTGAGGTGAGACATATAACAAAGATCATGTGATTATGATTTGTCCCTGGAGTTCTGCTCTCAGAAGCTGATAAATCTTGGCTTTTTTGCCTATAGTATATCATTTTTTTTCTATTTTTTTTTTTTTTTGAGCCTTATGAATTCACATATGTGGTACCTTCCCTGCATTGCTAAGATGATCTGCATATCTCCATTAAAAACACAATCGCTGTATGTAGCTACAGAGTCTTTGCTGAACAGACAGGCTGATGTTTTAGAGATATTTAAAACTTCAAATTTGCTGTCTGCAAAGTCAGAAAAGGTCACATTTTATATCCTGAGCTCTTCCATTTCCCCTGCAGGCAGTGCCTCTGGCAATAGCATGAGTTGGCCAAGAATATGAGCTGTTCTTTAGTGCTGAGCATTGCTAGAAAGTGTCATTTTCTGCTTCGTTTCACGTTAAAAAGAATCAGTTTTGTAACGTGAGCTGCAAACAGCATCACCCCATTTTAGAAGAAACCTCCAATCCTTCTACTGATGTAAATGGAGTAACTTGTTCAGTGGCTACAAAAGGAATGTTGTATCTTCATTTTGTTAAAGTGAACTTGTACTTTACCTCACTGTGACACTAAACTCAGGAGTTCAATCTTAAAAAAACGTTCATGTACCTGAACTATTACCAAAAATGTATCTTATTTGTGTGTCACTCGGCTGTAGACCCTCAAATCATCTCTGAATTGGTGCTGACACTGTCCTTCCTTCTGGAGGGGGGCTACTTTTGTTCCCCATGGTCCCTGTGTGTGTTGTAAAGTAGTCACTGCTCCAAGCTCACTCCTGTGATGGACTACAATCTCATGTTTAGTTTATTAATTTGTATTGAGATTGTAGTCTATCCTGGGAGTGAGCTTGGATCGGTGACTACTTTACATCACACACAGGGACCATGGGGAACACAAGTAGCCCCCCTCCAGAAGGAAGGACAGTGTCAGCACCAATTCAGAGATGATTTGAGTGTCTACAGCCGAGTGATACACAAATAAGTTACATTTCTGTTTATAGTTCGGGTATTTGAATGTAGTTTTAGGATTTACCTCCTGAGTTTGGTGTCACTTTAACATTTAGCTATTACCTTTATATGGCAGATTCGCCTCTTCTTGACTGCCATATTACTATGGAATTTGACTGCCACAGGGGGGCATTTTGTTGGCTCCTCCATCATTGTGACTTTTATCTTAGCTCGCTAACATGTAGAATTGATTCTCATCTGCTGACCGACCCCCGAGTCTGAGTCTGTGAAAAATACAAACCCCATGTTCTCTGGTTCAAGCTCCACCATCCAACTCTTTGGAAAAGCTGCAGCATTACTTCGCAGAACAAAAACTACTGGATCTGGTTTCATTTAATTATTTAAAACTCGAGTGCAGTTGTAGCCACCTCGCCATTTTCTGTAGCTGCTAGAGGAGGAGAGAAGGGGAATACTATACAGTTCTGTTTGAATGAGCGCTCTGCTGGGGATGCTTGCATCACATCCAAGATGGCGGCACCCAACAGTCTTGGAGCTTTTGGATGTCTGCACAAGGGAGGTTTTACTGGTATGTAAAGTGCTAAAATACATTACATGCACCTATAATCTTACGGGAAGACTGTTGTTGAAATGAATGGTGACAGGTTCTCTTTAATTATAAGCATTGTTTCTCTGCTAGCAACACGAATATCAATGGCTGACTCAGCAGGATCTGTCAGCTTGCAGTTTTTCCTTTTTGCTGCTCCAGGCTGTCAATTTCAGTGGCCTAATCACTAGGCAGCAGATTGCATTCTAAATATACATTTTATACCAGCCTGCCCCACCCCAAAGCACATTAAATTGTCTGTATATTATTTCAAACATTCTTTGCTAATCCCTAAATTGAACCAAAAAAATTTAGCATTGCATAGCAATTTTCTTTTCCCATCACTCTTTCCATTCCAGTGTCAGCACCCTGAGCCAGTGCAGCTGCACACATCCCAGTGACGTCCGCTGGAAACGTTTCATTTGATCTTATTTTTGGCATTGGGTACGAGCTTGCCCTTTTGACTGCAGTATTTACACTGTTAAAGCGCAACTCCCCGCTCATCCAGAAAGCGCTCTTAACCCTTTCGTGACCAGAGGGCAGCCTTGATGCCCAGCTTGCATTGGTTATATATATATATATATATATATATAGTGCTTGCAGCATTTTTTCAGATCGCACTGGACCAGAACGCAGGCACTGATGTGCCACACGTTCTGCTGCGGACGATTGCACTGTGGGCGGGAAGTGTGGTTGCGATGCCATTGACTTCAGTGCACCGACGCGCCCCCTCCCGCCCCTGAACAACGGAAGCCAGCCGGGATGCGATACAGTGTGCTTCAGCAGCTGACCACTCTGAACGCACTGTTTATGGTGTAAACAAGCCCTAAAACATAAGTAAAACGCTATGTGCTGGGTGGGTGTTTGCCATAATTCCTGCAGTACAGAAGGGAAACGTTGTGCATGTTTCCACATTATGGCACATTTACTGTAAAAGTGTGCCCTTCTCCAGCGCTGTGTCCCGCTCTGCTCCTTCCTCTGCTGCCACTTCCTTGTATCTAGACATCCTCTTCGGCCGTTGGCCACTGATAATGTAACTCATGCGCACAGGGTATACATCCTTCCCAACACCTTAGAGATGCTGAGAATGAGCTGAGAGTGCACACTGCTTGGTTGAGTTTACTCATTTGTATTGAGATTGTAGTCCATCATGGGAGGGAGCTTGGAGCGGTGACTACTTTACAACACATGTGGAGCAAAAGTAGCCACCCTCCAGAAGGAAGGACAGTGTCAGCACCAATTCAGAGATGATTTGAGGATCTACAGCCGAGTGATACACAAATAAGATACATTTTTGTTATTAAGGTACTTGAATGTATTTTTAAGGTTTAACTCCTGAGTTTACTGTCACTTTAGGTAATAGAACTAGGTCTAGTCCCTCCCCAGGCCTGTGTTTGGGCATTGAAAGTAAAATCAGCTGACCAATGAGCTAATTTCTCTTCTAGCACATGCTCATTGCAGTACAAATGATTGGCTTTTGCTGCTCCTTCCTCTCCCAGTTCTGCTGTACAGGGGATTGCAGGAGCCTGAGTTGTTTTTCAAAAATACAACAGCAAAAAGTTTCCCAGCACACTCACCGGCCAGCATGCAAAAAAAACCTGTCTAACCGCTAAGGTGAAAAACAGAGGTTTAGATAGACGTCTTCTGCAAAATATGTAAAAGCCGCACCGCCTTGTCAAGGCCCCTCTATGTAGTGCGGTCCTAACTATAACTTATGAGAGTCTCCATCTTGGAGCACATGTAGCAAAAGATAAAATTGGGTGCAGGTTCGCCAGGAGGCAGCCCAACCTTCTTAAAGGCACAGGAACACACAAGAGACCCCGTGCATCACGGCAACGGCACCTGAGACCCCCAGTGTGTCACTGCAATAAATCAGTCAAGCAAAATAAATGGCAAACGCACTCATCAACTCATAACCAGCTTTAAAGTAAGGTGCACATGGAAGGGCTTTATACAGTACAACAGCAAAACGTTTCTGTTTTGCTTTTCGAAAATACACACAATTTTTTAATACATACCTGCAGGAATTTGTTTTTTTATTGTAATCTGTCAAGAGTTTTGCTTTAGCCTTGCCTTTATTTTTGAGTTGTTGCACTCCATTCATAAGGTGGAAGCGTCCTGTCACTGTAAGCTGATGGGTGTGAGTGGGACATAAGGATCTCTTGGAGATTGTCACCAGCATGGAAGTATTCACCATCAAATTAAATGCAGTGTTCTCCTCCTTGTGATATTCAGTCATACCTCTAGCACTGGCAGAGCAATCATAAGAATATGTGCAGTAAGTTGGTCAGTAACAGAATACATATCTGTGCATGTCAAGTGCGGATTTATTTGCTACACCTGTGTCCTTTGTACCAATTCAGATTTTTTTTTTAGCAATTTGCAAGTAAAAAAAATAGCATTCACATCTATCTCTGGTGAACTTTATTTTACAAACGCGTTTATTTTGTATGGGTTCTGTTCTAGGTAAGGGTGATGTAGCTGTGGTCCTTTCACAGACTGCACCTTAAGTAGTCCGGAATATATAGGCCGGCAGACACCTTTGTAACATTGATCCCAGCCCGCCTTGCTGTGTACAGACTTGCTGAGTCGAGCAGTTGGCATCATTCGGAAGAATAATGAGCAGCACTGATTACTGCTAATTGACACCTTTTATGGCCGCTTCTCACATTTCTGAATGTGGTGCAGTCTGTAGTAAACACTCTCTCCCGTCAATGTCAGAAGATATAAGCCAGAAAAAGTCCAGTGCATTGCAAAAGAATTCAACACCCCCCTCCTCCCCCCAGACTTCTCTATGATTTATTGTGATACAGCTTGGAATTAAAATGGATATAATACACTTTCATTTACACAACATAATTACCACTTTAAAGTATTTCTAGCAAAATTGCTCTGTCAGGTTGGATGGGAGCCGTTGGTGAAACTCAATTTTCAGTTCTCTTAACACACAACCTATGCGGTGTGCTACAAAATAGATGAGCTGTCAATGCATGAAAAAATGGGTCATGCAAATAATTATTTTCAGTTCAGGGCAACACTACAAACAGACCCTATGCATCTGTGTGTTGCACTATACTGCAAATACGTCGCAGTGTCCGTAACTGAGACCACCCACCTCTGTGTGCTGTGAAATGTTTGTGTTTGTACTCCTTGAGGCTTGCACACCTGCTGGTACTTTTTCCTAAAGCCCTCCCGTTGGTGTGCTAACCATGCGGTCTGGCAACCCGACAGTAGTCCTCTCTAGGACTCTGTTGATGGAAATCTCTGCATTGAGCTACCAAGTCTGGCTGCCCGACAGTAGTCCTCTCTGGGACTCTATTAAAGGAGAACTGTGAGGTGAGTGCTTTTCACTCACCTCATAGTTCTAGCCGACCTGTGACAATGAAACTGTCACAGGTCGGCTCAGTAGATCGGGAAGTGAGCGAACACATACCAGCGTTCGCTCACCTCTCGATCCTGTCACGGCTCCCTGCCGTGACAGGGGAGGGGCTGGATTTCCCACTCCGATCCGCCAGCGCTGACTGGCGGAACGGACGGGGGAGGGGGCGGGTACAGCTGGCTCTGCCTCTAGATAGGCAGAGCCAGCTGTCAGTCACGCAGCTGGGCGGATTTGATGGAAATCCCTGCATTGAGTTACCAGGTCTGAACACCTACTGTGGGCATTAGGTGACATTCTCATATTGTGTGACAATCCTGTTCTGTTGAATTTCCTTATTTTGTATTATGGAGAATGCACCGGTAGAGTTTGCAAATGTGGACAAATGGACAGGAACAGGTTGGAGAATTTAAGCAGAATGATCTTGATTTGGGAGTTTTCAAGATATGTAAGAAACCACGGGCTGACTTTATTGGAATTACCCAGCCTTGATTCCCGTTGGTCCAGAAGTGTTCCCAGACCTGTGATAGCACTTTGGTTTCCATGATGTTCTTATAGAGAAGTTCTCTAAATAAAAGAAATACAAATTCTGAAGCCTTCCAAACATTGATGGTGAAGTCACATTTCTGTGATTTGGTGCAGTCTGTGTCCTACAATTGAAATCTTGCTTGCTGCCTCTTTGGGTGGTTTCCAATAACGGAAACCTTCTATATGGAGCAATGGTAACATGCACCTAACATGCAGAGAGGTGTGAATGTAGCCTAACAGAAGGGATGGAATTCTCGCCTTTGCTGACGGGAAGGATTAGAATTGGTTTTGGATTAGAAGAGGTTGGAAGGATTAGAAGAGGTTGTTCCTCTTCTTCATCAGAGATCAGATTTTCCATTGTATTCTCTAACTATTTGTGGTGTCATTCATCTCAACGTGTTGTCTGGCAGGGCTCAGTAAATCTTAGGACTGAATGGACAAAAAAAACAAATCTTTAATCTATACACACACACACACACACACACACACACACACACCAGGTTGGACTTGATGGACTTATGTCTTTATTCAACCTCAAATACTATGTTAATTTGTCTAAGCCATACTCCTAAGCACCAGGAAACACAGCTTTCCTCTGCCTAATCCTTTATATCTCCTTCCGTGTATTCACTTATCAGTAGGACATCTTATGGTGCCTGCTATTGCAGTGTAGTTTTGCATAGTAGTTTCCTAATGACTGGTTTATTTTAGCAGCCCGTAGAAGTTCACACCGGTCCACAAAGTAGTTTCTCACAAAGACCAAACCTTTGGCTAATGCCAGACTTGGCAGGTGGCCAATGTGGGCCTGGGAATGCCAATTTATTTACTTGTCTCACGCTTTGTGACACTTGATTTGTGTCAGAACTGCCCTAAGCAGTGAAAGTTCGGGTCACAAGACCCATCCCTTCATCAAATCTACATTTTTTTAAAAGATGCAATTTAACCATTAGGAGACAAATCTACCCTCTCTTCACTCTTGGTGAAGAGTCTTCTTTGCAGAGCCAATGCGGTTTTCCTTCCTTGAGCTTGGGCTTGCAGAATGTATTGGGCTTTACTTTATTTTAGGTCCGCACATTCCAGTAAATAAAATATCAACCTTATAATTTAACAAGTCGTGCAGTCTTATGGTCCAGCTTATGATAATTGAATGACATCTATTTCGGTTTGGCATCACAGGAAATAAAAGCAGAGGGATCAGCAATCAAGGTCTCTGCTGATGCACCAGCTAAGTGCATTGCCTTCCTAGCTGATGCATTTGTGGTTCCAGCAGCAAACATTAAGGTTTGCTGACTTTCTTTAAATAGTCAATTTGCGGTGAGGCTGGAATGTTTTTTGTTTTTTTTTCAGTCAAAGGTCATCACACAAACAATTAGAATTGAAGCTGATGAGTAAGAGAAGAGAAAGTAGTATAAGTGTAAAATTACAGGTAATTTCATATATTAAAGGAAAACTCAAAGAAAATAAATCCACTCACATATGGTCACTCATGTCTTCCTTCAAAGGCCACTTATTCGCAACCAGAGTTTCCGGAACCCTAGGTTTCCTCTAGAGCAGGGGTGGCAAACTCAGGCCCTCCAGCTGTGGTGAAACTACAAATCCCATGATGCATCTGCCTCTGCGAGACGTGCCCGTGGCTGTGAGAATCTTGCAAAGCCTCAAGGGACTTGTAGTTCCACAACAGCTGGAGGGCCGGAGTTTGCCACCCCTGCTCTAGAGCCTTGGTTCTCAACTGGTGGGTCCTGACCCAAAAGTGGGTCGCGACCCTGTGTTCAGTTGGTTACCACATGCTTTCCACTTTCCTCGGTGTGAGGCTCCTCAACCTCCCCCCCCAGTGCAGAACCGTCAGTTCTCACGCCTAGCCGCCATTCAAAATATGCTGCCTGGTGCCGAGTGTCAGCTTGAGGTGGGGTGGGCTGGGCTGGGGGTATGGCGGCGAGGGAGCTCCATCCATACCTGCATCGCTTACAGCTCCCTCACTTGTCCTGTAGAGGTGCCTGGCCCGGGGTCATGTCACATTCTGGCTCCTGGAACCCCTACAGGGAGTGCAAGGGAGCTGTAAAAGTGGATACACATATGGATGGAGCTCCGTCACAGCACAGCACTGGACCCCAGGCTGACAATCAACTCCAGTTTCTGTAAGGTAGGGTGGATTTACAAAAAAATTTGCACTCGTACCACGCAATTGCACCTCTGGTGTGGGAGGGGAGTTGCATTGCCATTCATTTGAATGCTCCCCAAACGCATCTCCCGCATGGGAACGCACGGTACCGCAATGCCATGTGTTCCATTGCAGTGCAACATGGGTCAGACCAAGGACAAATGTGGATCCTGAGGTTACACAGGTTGAAAACCACTGCTCTAAATTGGTAAAATAGATTAGATCTCAATGAGATGCCCATACTGTAGTCACAAGTGAGTACATCTGAGAGAGATCATACCTACTTTACGTAATTTGCCGCTTCCACCACTACCTGCCGGAAAGTGAATGCAATATCTGAGTGGCCTATCCCTTTAAGATCCTCAACAGAGAGTGAATGTGTTTATCTTAAATGTTGTAGCGTGCCCTGAAAGCACTCGTATTTATGGCTGTGGCTGTTCTATATCTATAAACAAAGTCGTATCATATCAGTTACCAGTATACAAGATGATAACACAGTACAAGCAAACTTTATGCCCAACTGCTCTGCAAGCCAAACACTGCTGCTTGTTGTGTTTACTCTGCAAAGGAAGACGGCATCTTATCTGGTGGAGGTGTGAATTTGTGAAATTCGTCTGATGGCAGAGTGTTTATTGTGCTAATACTGGAACTAAACTTCAAATATAGAGAGTTCAAATATAAGCTAAAGGTAACACCAGACATGGGACTACTGGAAAATGCCAAATCAGAAAATGGTTGCCATGTCCATGGCTACTAAGAGACTTTCCCAAGGATCTCTGGCCACTGGATCTGAATAGTGATCATCTGCAATGGATTTTTAAAAATAATTTTTATTAAACAAAAAAAAAAGTACAACAGATGCATTGTGAGCGGAACATGGAAGAAGTGATATTCCCCAAAAGCACAATCCTGCAATGGACTTTTATGAACAATAGCTGTTGTTTTCCTCTCGATATGATGATGGTGCTTTCTCTCTCTCTCTCCTCTTCATAACTTGGCAATTCTTTTCCACTTTCTTTTATAGCCATAGATCAGTGGTTCTCAACCTGTGTGTTGCGACCCAAAAGTGGGTCGCAACCCACAGTTGAGGGGGTCCCCATGTGCCTTGTGCTGCTCTAGGTAAGAGGCTCCTCAGCCTCCTCCTAGCATGGCAGTGTCAGTTCTCCTAGATGGTGCTGCAGCATCAGCGACCGGAGAGGATCAGAGAGGGGGGAGCAGGCAGGAGTCAGGGGAGGTAAGTGCTTGGGCACCACAGATTCCCACTAGCCACCTGAGAGCCCGCATAGGCTCCCGAGAGCCCACACAGATACTAGTATTGGTCCATCCCTAAATTTTATGGTTGGGGGTCACCACAACTTGGCAAATGTTACCAAGGGGTCCCAGCCCTAGAAAGGTTGAGAACCACTGCCATAGATGATGATCTGAGAATGTTTGTTTGTGGAAACATATATCTTAGTTTACAAATAAAGGCTCCTGGATAAAATTCTAAACAAGTACCAAATCCAGTTACTATGTGAAGCACAAACCTCATAAAGTACACAAGAAAAGTCCATTACCTCACCCACTGAGGGCTTGTTCACACCACTTCCAGTGCGATCCAGCACGATTAGCTGCTGGAAATCACTGGATCACATCCTGGCCGGCTCCCTGTGTTCTTGGACGATCGCAAAAAAACAAAAAATAGTGCATGCATTTTTTGCAATTGCACAGGACCGAAACGCAGGCAAAGATATGACCACGCATTCTGGTGCTGGGGGGATTGCGCGGCTGTGGTGCCATTGACGTGAATGCACCGCCACGCCCCCTCCCGGCCCAGAACCCAGGGAGCGATCCAGTGCGTTCCAGCAGCTAATCGTACTGGAACGCAGTGGAAGTGGTGTGAACAAGCCCTCTCACACTCCCACCAAGACACTGCAGCTCACAGTGAGAGGGTTTCATCAACCCACCTTGTCATGCAGCTGTAGGTACTGCATACCATATGTTTTTACCAGCACACACCACCACAATGGTGTGAACTGACCTCAGTGAAAACTAAGCTCTTTGCCTTTTCTATGCGTTGGGACTGCACTGGCCAAGGCTGTGAACAACCCCTAAGACCCATTTCACACGGCCTGATCAGGAGAGGAATCCGTGCACAGATGCCCTCCTGATCGGAGCAGTACGGATCAGATGCCACCACTGTGAGTCCAGTTTTTTCAAGTTTGCGATGTAAGAATGAACGAAAGTTGCCGGACCCCATGTCAGCTGTAAACAGATATGTGTCTATTTACCTCAGATTACTCCCGATCCGGCACAATCCGGTCCAGCTAAATGGATCTCTTAATCTTTTGTTTTGTTGAACCTGGCCTGAGTCGGGTGTAAACGGACGCCCATAGACTAGCACTGCACATGCAATTGGGACTGAAAAACTGACAGGCAGTCCTGATGCGGAAAGGGGCCTTGGGACCAGTTTGTACTTTCTGTCAAAACAAAATTGTCACAGAGGGATTGGTGAAGATAATTTTTTTTTTTACTTTGGTCCAGATGGCTACACTTGGTTACATAGTTAGGTTGGAAAAAGATTACAAGTCCATCGATTTCAACCTATAGAGATATGAAAAAAAAAACTATCGTACACATTAAGGGCACTCTAGAATTTCTTCATATTATTATTATTTAGCCATGAGGGTCGTATATGTGAGCTCAAGATGTAATTTGACTAGTCCAGTTCCAAATCTTGGTTTCTTTTTGAATGACATTAGTGTTGTAAATGTTTATATCTTCCTAGGAGGTGATTGGACCTAAATGAGTTTGTTCCTGGATACTGTTTTATCAATATGTGCATATGGTGGATGTGAGGTTTCCTTTTGTGTGTGTGTGTTATTGGTTTTGGTTGGTTGTTATTTATTTGTTGTTATATATTTTCTGTTTAAAGAAAAACTTAATAAAAATTATCTGATTTAAAAAAAAACAACACAATTGACAAGATGTTTTATTGGTGTTCCACATGTAACCTGGTGATTTTTTAATTATATAAAAATATGTACCACACATAAAATGTAAACACAAGTGGTTATAAAGAATCTATTAGCTATCACTGTATACAGTTATGTTTTGAAAAGAAATCTGATTTTAAAAAAAGGAAGTGTCTTTGGCGGAAGTATTTCTTGAGGGTATTGTGCTACAAGATGGCATCGGGCTTCCTGTTGAGCATTGAGTGATGTGGCTTTTCTTTCCTGGGGAGGAGAAGCAGAGAAAGTCCTCAGTTTCACATATCGGCTGCTGCCATTTCTTGGCTGATTCAGTTTTGAAATGCTTGTTACTGACCTCCTTGTTGTCTCATTCGGCATCTTCTTTGGGATACGTGCATTCTGTATGGTGACCTTTTATCATCTGGAGACTTTGTTTGCCTTTTACAGTAAATACTCTACAGTTAAACTATAACGAAGGGTAAAAGTTTTTATTCAGATTTGCATAGAATGATGAGGGGTTAGAACCCCTATTAGGTTTTTGTTTTTCTGTTTTCCTGTTCAAGAAATTCCTTTCTCTAATTGTCCTGATCACCAATGTCACTGGGAATTAAATTGAGCGTAAATCCCAAATTTTTAGCTGACACCCGAACAGGAATAGAGGGGAAAACTTGCAATGGGGACTAGGGTTTCCACCCGTACGGGTTTCACCCGTACAACCCGGGTTTGGAATCACGTGCCCGGGTCTGTGGCCACCTCCCGCCCGGGCACATGATTCAAACATTACAATGCCGCATTATACCTGCATTTCTTGCGGCGGACGCCAGGTGGCGCTGTCTCCTGTTCCTCGACTCTCCCTCCCTCCTCTATTTCCTCCGCGGCTGTAGTGGGAGGAAGTGACATCAGGGAGAGAGGGAGCCGTGAGGGACGAATCTTCCTCCGGCAGCCAGCCAGCCAGCCAGCAGGGGTGGAGAGCAGCGCTTTCGTCTGGCAGACGAGTTTGGGGCCGCCCTTCTCATCTCCTCAGCGAGCTGTCATCTTACCTTTGAAGAAAAGCAGGTATTTATTACATATATGGACATAATAGAATATAATTTCTGAGCCTGATGAAGGGGACGCAGCGCAGCCCAGAAAGTGCTTGTCTTAGGAATGACAACTACCAATCAAATGGATTTTGCAGTAACATGGGATCTTGGTGCCGGTGTGCTGGAGACATCTGTATTGCTGTTCTGTTGTGAGCAGCGCCATCCGCAGTCATTACCAGCACCCGTTACTTTTGGCATATCTGTTAAGAAGTGCGGCAAGGTATATGGGTACTGCTTTGTACACTTATCTACAGAATGCATATCTGGGGACCTGTGGCATACTGGTAAGTTGTGATTAACTCAAATGTCGTTTATTTACAAAATACATGCATAGTGTATACTTTACAAACAAATTGCCGTGAAGCGCTATAGTGTTCGGGTTTGGCCTGAAGAAAAGGTGGCAACCCTAATGGGGACACTTGTTCCTGTGACAACTGTCCAAGAGGAGATTTAGCCAACATTGAAAAGGTATCCTTTCACTTCCTATTGAATATACAGGACAGGAAGTAAAGAAAAATCTCCCTAATGAGACACATGGCAACAAAAACAGTGATTTTTTTTCACTCCCCTACTCTGTCCTAACAAAAAAAAAATATTTTATGGTTGACAGTGTCAGCGCCAATTCAGAGTTGATTTGAGGATCTACAGCCGAGCGATACACAAATAAGATACATTTTTGTTCATAGTTGAGATAATTGAATGCATTTTTAAGATTTATCTCCTGAGTTTAGTGTCACTTTATTTTCGGGCCTACCTCAGAATCCTCTGCCCATCTTCAGTGTCCTTAGTCCCATCTCATTGTTATAGGTTGGTATTTGTAGTCTCTTCAGCTTCCTGCCATTTCCATACACAACAGTCCAATGGGCAGCAGTGTATTTCTGTGCTGTGCCCGAAGTAAGCGCGTGCAAACTAATTACCCCTGGAATTCACACAGCGTTCACCAGGGTGACAATTGCTGCATCTATTGAAAAGCTGCAGCTCCTTAAATAGTGCAGAATCCAGGGCAGAGAGAATTAATTAGCCGTGCAGCCTCCTCTGTCCAAGTCCCCCCAGGCCTTTCCATTTCTAATTACTTCACCTCCTTAACCCATTGAGGGCCGCTTAGAATCTGCACTGGAGGTTGCTCTAATTACATAAGAATCTTGTTTCCCTTATCGCATACTTCACAGGGGACGAGAGAAACTGATTTGATGCTCTTGGCAACAAGTACAGTTCTTCTTTCAGACTTGATTCAGAATTTTTTTTGTTTTTTGTTTTCAGTGATGAGAGGAAACAAAAGAAATCCATCATCTGAAGCAGACATGTCAACTCAGTTGAAACGGTGGGCCTAATTAAAAGGACTACATTTTCAATGTCTACTGCATTCTTAAATGTGACTGCAAGAGTGGAAACACACTTTAAGAATGCAGTAGACATTGAAAATGTAGTCCTTTTAAGTTATGTGTTCCTATTCACACAGCATATCGAAAAATAATTTCTTAAAAAATATTTCTTACCTTTTTAGATGTTTTGTTGCTGCAGGCAACATGACTGAATCCAGGGTTTTTTTTTCTGGGCATCTGCACCATGATCTGTCCTTATAGAAAGGCTTAGGACTGAAATTTGAAGATTGTGTTTCTTTCATTAATTTCATTAACATTTGAATGCATAAGTCAGGGTTGTATTCCTTTAACCCCTTCGTGACTGACGACGTACAGTGTACGTCGCCAGCATCGGGGCTGTTTAACCCCTTCATGACTGAGGCCCTTTTTTCCATTTTTGCACCCATGTTATATTCCACATTTTAGGCCTGAAAATGACGTAAAACCCCCCAACATTATATATTTTCTGAATGCCAAGACCCTATAGAATAAAATGGTGGTAGTTGAAAATTTTTATGTTGCGCAATATTAGCGCAACTCCTTATTAAACCCCAAAATTTAGTGACAAATTTAATTAAATGCCCCAAAACACAACAAATTACCAATTTTTTTAATGAAATATAAAAGATGAGGTTACAACGAGTAAAACGATACCCAACATGCCCATTTTACAGATTGCGTGCGACCGTGAAACGGCGAAAAACTGCAGTACCCCAAAAAATCAATAAAAGACACTTTAAAAGCCCCCACAGGTCATCAATTTAGAGATACCCCAAAATACTGGCCCTAGAATTATTGCTCTCACTCCGGCGTGCGCGGCGATACCCAACATGTGTAGCGCGTTCGTCGTTTTCATGCGTAGGCGCACCCGACGCGTGTTTACGTGGCGACGCGCGTGCTCGCGGGGGCGTGGTACTTTTAAATTTTTTTTATTATTATTAGATTTCTTTTATTTCATTTTAATTTTAAAAAC